>NC_056748.1:783293708-783393708 GCF_019279795.1 Protopterus annectens | reverse complement strand
AGTTTTAATACTTCTTAAATGTAAAGAGAGGTTTGTCACCTACAATTTGGATGAGATCAGTATTTCCCATCAACACTTTCCAGTTATCAAAAACAATTTGCCTAATAATGCTCATTTCATTTGAAATTGGAATGGGGAAAGCTAGCCATTACTTTTCAGTACTAGGTGCGTCTTTAAACAAAGGTTCACCTTGTACAAATAAAATAGGTTTTGCTGTACTGTTCTTTAACATCATTATTTCCCTGGCTATAGTCTTAAGCCAAAAAGAGTCCTTGTCTAAGTAATAGTGCATAGCAAAGATGTAAGCTGATGACCAAATGGATGTGGCCCATATGTCCATTATGGAGATATCCACGAAGCAAGCACTGGAAGAAATATCTGTGGTGGTGTAACCTTTAGCAGAAGCATGCTCCAAAAGCTGATTTACTGCATGATGGAAAAAGATGACACTGTTTTCAATCAACTTGTAACAGAAGATTTTGATTTTCAATTGCCATTGCCTCCTTTAGGGCTGTCCTTTGGTCAACTGGTGCCCAAGGCAAAAGAAGGGCTCCATAGCACCCCCACACCACCCAGTGCCCCCATCCTGGTCTACCTACACTATCCAGATTTCATTTTTCTTCCTTTTTCTCACAGTTTGTCTAACTCTTCAGTTTTTCCTGTATCCATTCAACATATTTTAAAGAAATCATTTATTTACAAAATAAACAAATAAATAAATAAACAAGCAGAAACAAGTAAATACTGGAAAAGTGCCCCTACTACAATGTTGACCTAGGCAGCCACCTAGTTATCCTATGACTAAGGCCAGCTCTAGGTTCATAGGTTCATAGGTGTGTACTAGGCTAATGGCTCTGGAGCCTTTACCAGCCTAGCCCATAGGATTACCCTGGCATCGTGCCACCCAACCTTAGTTCCCAGTGCCTTTGTCGAGTAGAGATCTGGAGTGATCCCCGGGGTGAATTTTCTATTTCCCATCCACTTATCACAATTTATCTTGAAGAGGGCCAGTGAGGTGCTCTGTTTGACATGTATGGGAAGTCTATTCCATAGCATGGGTAGTCTCTGGGTTATGAACCTGTCCCTCCAGCTTGTTCTGTTGATTGTGATAATGAGGTTGAGGTCTCTGGAGCATGTGGTGTGGAGGGATTGGGATTTCTTTAGATGTAGCATTTCTAACAGAGCTGGGTCAGACATAGCTTTCTAAATCAAGAGACCTCTAAGTAGGTGATATGAGACAGAGAATAGTTGGAGTTTTTTGAGTCTGTCCATGTAGGACAAGTGTTTAAGGTCTAGGATCCTCTTTGTGAGGTACTTTTGTGGCCTCTCCAGTTGTTGCAGGTGTCTAGTGAGGTACATGCCAAATGGGGCATTGTACTCAATTGGCCTAATGAGGGAAGAGTAGAGGGAGACAATGACCTCTTTCTTCCTGGATGCAAAACCCTTAGTAATGAGATGGGCCACATAGAAGGACTTTCTGACCACAGTGGCAATGTGGTGGTCAATAGAGAGGTTGCTGTCAACCTGTGTTCCCAGATCTCTTATACTGCCTTCTATGTTCAATAGACTAGCATCAGTGTGGTAATTCATGGGAACCGGGTTTTTCCCAAAGGGGATGAAGACACATTTTTTGGCATTGAGCTTAAGGCCATGGTTCTGACACCAGTCTTTGGTCTCGGTGAGGCCTTTCTGTAGGATGTCAACATCACTTGGGGAGTTAATAATAGCTCCCAATCTGCAATCATCTGCAAACATTGTCAGCCAAGTCCCTTTGTGTTGGCCTGGACTTCAGAGAAGTAGATACCAAACAGGAGAGGACCCAGAATGAATCCCTGTGGGACTCCACTTGTGACTAGTCTGCAGTGTGACTTGGAGTCAGCTACTTTCACACTGTGGGGTCTTTCTGTAAGCCAGTTTGCAACCCACCTAGTGATATAGGGGTTGATGCCTAGCTTAGTGAGTTTTTCTATGATTCCTGAGTGGGGAATGTTATCAAAGGCTTTGGCCAGATCAAGGTAGGCTGTATGAACCACCTTGCCTTCATCCACAGCTCTGGTGACTGACTCAAAGAAGTCAACTAGGTTAAGCAGGCATGATCTACCCTTCACAAAACCAAACTGTGTGGGATCCAGAGTTTGGAGATTCTCTATATCCTTGTTTATTAGGTCCATGATGATACATTCCATAGCTTTGCATATCAGATTTGTCAGGCTAATGGGGAGATAGTTCTCAGGGTCTGAAGTCAATCCTCCTTTGTGGAGAGGGATGACTGTAGCAGTGCACCATTCAGTAGGGACAAAGCCTGAGGTGAGGCTGTGATTGAACAGGGCACACAGGTGAGGTGCCAGTTCACTCTGTAGTTCATGTAGAGCACAACCAGGGATATTGTCAGGTCCCACAGAAGCTGTATTCTTGGCCTTGGACAGTGCTGTTTTAACCTGTGTAGCAGTAATACTGGGTGCCTGGCAATCTACTGGTATTGTGATTGGCCCTTTGGTGGGGGAGAGAGTGGTAATGTTGGCACTGAATCTTTCGGCTAGTATATTGGCAATATCTATTGGCTCGGTATAAGCAGTACCATTGTGCAGTAGATCAGAACAAATCTGGGTATTGCCATGGAGATTCTTTACATAACTATAGAAGGCCTTGTGGTTGTCTTTACTATCTGCTGCAATTCTGTTTTCATAGCTAGCTTTAGAGGAGTTGATGAGAGATCTCAATTTTTTGCTGAGGCTGATAAGGGAGTTTTTCCAGTCTTGGGACTTCACCTTATTCCACATCAGTTTCCTCCTTCTGTTGTAGAGTTTGTTTATGGCAGGGGACCACCAGGCTGGTTTCCTTTTTTTGGAGGAGAGCATCTTGGTTCTATTGGGTATGGCGAGATCCATGCATTTGTGTACGTACAGTGCATTGGTGTATGATTCTGCGATCATGTAACTATTCTTCATTTGCATGGGTATTGTGAAGTTAGCCACCTCTATTTTTAGGAGCCCAGTTAGCTTTGGAGAAGATTTTCATGGTTTGCGGGGTGGGTGGGAGGGATGTGGATTTCCAAGGTGATTAGTTTGTAGTCAGATCTAACCAGGGAGGATTGACTATTGGTGTAGAGCAACGGTGGCCCATGCTAGTAATGACCTGGTCAAGGATGTTGCTACCTCTAGTGGTGGTAAGAATTAGCTGGTCCAGGACATTGGAATTAATGAATTCCAGGAAACGTTGGGCAAGTGTACTGGTACACAAGTAGTTTTCCCAGTTAATGGAGGGGTAGTTGAAGTCACTCAGTATGACAGTGTTAGGTTGGACCTTTAATATTCTCCAGGGTGCTTATGAACATGGAGTGTAAGTCTTGGGACATGTTGGGGATCTGTAGCAGGCTACGACCTGAATCGCTGCCTTACCCAATGTTAGCTGCACCTGAAGTATCTCTAATGTGTTATGTTGGGCTACCAGTCTGGAGGTGTGCACATCCTTTATGACTATGGAAACACCACTGCCTTTGGAGCTTCGGTTCAAGTTCTGGGGCTGAAAGGTGTGGAATGAGTTATAGCTTGGTAGTGCAGGGGTACTTTCTGCTGTCTTGATCCAGGTCTCTGTTACAGCACAAATATTGATGTTCTCCATTTTAAGAAGTGCTTCGAGCGAGTGCATTTTGAGATTTATACTTCTAGTGCTGAGCAGCATGACCCTCAGACTTCATTTGTTTGTAGCTGTTATGGTGGTAATTTGGTCTTTGGAACACCACCTAAAAAAGGCACTATAGGGGTGGCAAGAGCCTTGGCCAGTATCCGGAAGCCCAGGGATGACAGATGCAGGCCATCTCTGGCAAAGCATCGAGGTCTGTCAGTCATGTCATCCCAGGCAGACAGATACTGGATCCCCTTAGAATGACACCAGAAACATAGCCAATTATTGAAATTGATCATTTTCTGATTCTACTGCGGTATCATTCTGGATGATGGTAGGAGACTGCTCAGGGCTAGGGTCATATGCCTCAGTCATTCACACCCACATGTACAATGACAGAGTCATATTTGTACCTGTTGTTGAGGGACCTGAGTGCATGCATTATGTGGTGGATCCTGGCACCTGACAGGCAGCTGACTGTTACTTTCTCCTTATTCAATCTAGTGAGTGGAACATCAGTGTGCCTCAGTATCAAGTCACCTATGACTAGTGTGTTGGGCATGCTGTTTTACCTTAGGGGCTTTGGTTGAGTGGCACACTGTTTAGGAGAGTTATGTGTCTTCATGATTAGTGTTGTGTTGTGGTGGTCAAGTGCATTTCTGCCTTGGAGGTCTTTGCTGTTTGGGTAGATTTTTGCTATGACCCTCCGCAAAGGTGGGTGTGTGGTTTGTGTTTATATGTAAAGGCAGTGCTGATGTGTGTTCTGGAGGGCTATATGTTCCATGTGGTGTGTTGCAAGTGTTGACTTTCTCCTCTTGACCAGCTATTCTGGTCTTGTCTAGAGAGTGTGTGGCTTCCAATTTGGATATATAAGTGCATCTCTCGCAAGTCTGAGTGTTGAGAGGTAAGAGGAGAAGGTTGTCAGTGTACATGAGGCAGTTGCTACATTGCCTCAGGATGCCCAAGTTCACCAGGTTGATGGGAGAAAGCACAGGGAACTGACCTTTAGATATGCCTGGAGGGGTGGGCATTAATAATAAGTACTGCAGATGTTTCCTTGTAGAACGTTTAGTGCTGGTAGCAGTTTTGTGTGCTACAATAACTGCTACAAGAAGTCTGGTAAAGTGCTAGACTAATAAGCTAGTAAAAGTGCAGGAGAGGAGAGAACTAGCAGATCTGAGGGGAAAATTGAAGAACAGACTTTTTTGGCACTGCTCAGAAACTTACAAACAGTCCTGGATACAGCAAATCTGTATCTGGACTAGACTAGTTACAGGAAAGGTGGGAAACTAGTACAAATGTGGGCTTTTAAACCAGAAAGTTGAAAGAGATGAAAAAACTGCCCAAATGGCCAATAAACTACAATTTCTGGGCCAGAAACCACTCCTCTTGTTTTAGATAGACTACCTGGTGCTTACCATTCCCACTGATAAGCTAGAAGGCTTCCCATCAACACAGGAAGGCTTGGGGGCACAGAAGCTTACAAACAGTTCTGAATACAGCAAATCTGTATCTGGACTAGACTAGTTTCAGGAAAGGCGGGAAACAAGCACAAATGCAGGCTTTTAAGCCAGAAAGTTAAAAGAGATGGAAAAAACTGCCCAAACAGCCAATACGCTACAATTTCTGGGCCAGAAACCACTCCACTTGTGGTAGATAGACTACCTAGTGCTTACCACTCCCACTGATAAGCTAAAAGTCTTCCCTCCAACACAGAACGGCCTGGGGAGCTCAGAAGCTTACAAACAGTCCTGGATACAGCAAATCTATATCTGGACTAGACTAGTTACAGGAAAATTAGAAAACAAGCTTGGGATTAGTGTAGATATATATATATATATATATATATATATGTATATATATATATATATATATATATATATATATATATATATATATATATTATTTTTTTTTTTTTTTTAGTAAAGTGGAAAGGGAGAAAGGAGGAACAGAAGATAATTCAAGGTTAAGAGTTAAGTGGGTTGGCTTTCTCAAAAGCTCTCTCTGTATTAGATAGAATGACCTAATGACAGTAGCAAAAACACTTTAAATGCAGTTGCAGATAAGTTAGAAATGACAAAAACAAATGCAGAGAGCAGTAAGTTATGAAAAATCAAAATGCAAGTTAAGGTAATATGCCTCCTTCCATGGAAAAAGTACATGAACAGCTGTTTGGTCTTCCTGAAACCATGCAATTGCTTCAGGTCAAACCTGGACTGATAGTGTACATCATGAGTGTTAGGAAATTTCCTCCTCTAGTTTATGGTGTGCAAAAAAATTGGGATTGGAATGGATGGATTTAAGGACAGATTTGGGAAGCAATATATGTTGCTATTAAGGGACATCTACACTTTGTGAAAGATGTTGTAATTTTCTGAGGATATAGTCCTGATGCCTCAAAATCCTGTAAACAGAGATAATGGCCACTGAGAAAAGCAACTGCTAAGACATGGCCTTCAAAGTCACTTAGCCTCCAAGTAGGAAAAGAGATTGGAAATCTTATTAATTATGAAATATAAGTTCCAAAGAAGTGAGATGTCCTTGAAACAAGAATAGAGGTGCAGAATACCTTAAAGGTATTTTCTGGCAAAACAGTACTGGACCACAGTGCTGCTTTCCACAAGTTCAGCATGGTTAGAAATAGCTTTCATTTATACCATTGACCATAGATTAACTTGATGGCAAAATAATACAAGTGCTTGAAATAAAAACACAAAAGCAGGCCACAAATGGAACGCCTTTGACCCGAAATATTTTGACTACCCCCAAGGAAAAAAGTTCTAAATGTTACATCTTCATGGTTAATAACAGGCAAAACAGAAAAACATGAATATATTGATATAAATTTTAAAAAGTTTTAAGTAAAGAGAGCCATATTTATAGAGATTCATGGAAGTTTTTGAGGATGGGTGTATAATGACAGTTTATTATTTGTCACTATAAATGTAAAAGGTGTATTTTCTGTCATTCCTCATCATTGTGGGTTTGGCTGGTTTTCCCAATATTTGATTAAAGTAGAGAACCTTGACAATAAGACAACTGGAGTTAGTAGATCTCTTATGGAAATGATATTAAAAAATAATTTTATTTGGTTTGAGGGTAGTATTTTTAAGCAAAGGATTAGTATTGAGATGAGGAAGCATGTGCCCCTATTTTGCCAACAGTGTTATGGAATTCTTGGAATATTATTTTGTTTTTAACTCAGGATTTGTGGATGGATAGGTCATGTAGGAGTGATTTTTAGACAAATATCATTATTTTTTGGAAGGGCACTGACTGCTGACTACTGCAACATTTTCTAGTACATAAATGGTTCCCCAGGGTTTTTAAGATTTACCATGAAAAAAATCTTACAAAAAGGTTTATTATTTAGACGTGGAGCTTAAGAAGGTTTTAAGAAATAAAAATTTGTTTTCCAACTTATATAGAAAACCGACATATTCTAATTTGTCACTGCATTTCAATAGTCACCACACACTGTATTAGAAAAAAGCCCTAGTTAAAGGCCAGTTAGTTAAACTGTCATTGATGGTTTCCCCCTTAGACACATTTTTTTCATGAAGTGGAACACTTAAGGGATATGGTGTTAAATAGGGTATATGTGGACAGCTTTCTTAAAAAGATTGTTTTAGAAGTTTATAAAAGAGAAGAATTATGGTGTATAAACCCGTTTTAGGAACAAGGTATGTGGATCAGGTAAGCAGTAATGTTGGGGTTATTAAAGAAAGTGACAATAAGTATACAAAAGGGTTGATACTGACTTGCAGCAGTGATGCAGATGCAATTAGGGATATTTATTTTATTTATTTACATTTGTTAATCGGGTAGTGTCCAACTGGGCCAGTAGCCCATTTTCAGTGGAGACCCGGAGAGAAAAACTCCAGACAATTTACATTACAGCAAATACAAGCAAAAACAATTATTAAGAATGCAGTAGTTAATAAAGCACAATGCAACAGTACAGTAGTTAACAAGTCACAGAACAGTAGTACAATAATCAAGGATGCTATACAAAACAGATTTCTAGGAGCATAATAATACAAATTTAGTTGTGCCCACAAGTTTATCTGATATTCTAATCAGAACTTTACTAGCAAAAGGTGAAGACAGCTGTAGTAGTTTGAGGTGAAGGAGAGTACAGAGTTGAGAAGACAATAGGAAGGCATTATCCTGGTGAAATACAGGGGCAGAGCCAGTTGCTGGTGAGGTATTCTTTTAGGCTTTTTTTTGAAAGAAGAGATGTTAGTGTTTTTTTGGATGTTCTGAGGTAGAGTGTTCCAGACTTTGGCTATTTTATTGGGCATAGTGGGAGTCACATTGATAGTTGTGCATATGGGTAACTTTTAGCAGTATTTTGTCAGAGGATCTAAGGGACCTGCTGCTAATGTAGGGTTGGACCAGGTTATAGAGGGCAGTTATTGTGGTTGAATAAGACTTTGTGGGCAAGGATAAGTTGGTTTAGTGTCAACAGCTTGGGAAGTTCCAGGCAGTCGAGGTGCTGGAGAGAAAAGCAATGATGCTTTTTGTGTGGGTGGTTTGCTGCAAACCGAGCTATTTTGTTGTAGCAGGATTCTAGGTTATTTACGTCTCTCTTGTGTAGGCTGGTGAAAATATGTGAACAATAGAGGAGGGTGGATAGTAGGTGGGTTCTAGGAGTCACTAGTCTGGCTTGGTGACTGAGGTAAAGTTTGGCCCTGTAGAGGGTATCTAGTTTGGCATGGACTTTTTTATTGTTAAGAAGATGTGTGTATTAAATTTTAGTCTGTTATCTATTGTAACTCCTAGGAGTTTGGTCTGATTAGTTGGATCAGTTTTTGTTCCTTTGGAGGAGTAGATAGAGAGGGGTAGACAGATGAGCTTGGATGATTTGTTTGTGAAAATTATTACCTTAGTCTTATTTGGGTTTAGGATGACCTGATGGTTGGAGTGGTATGTTTCTACATCCAGAAAGGATTTCTGCATTTTTTGTTGAAGTTCTTGGGAGGTAGGGACTGAGCAGATAAGTAAGGAGTCGTCTGCATATTGGATGATAGTTGCATGTTGTGTGGCAGAGTTTAGGTTATTGGTCAATATGATAAAAAGAGGGGCCCAAGTGTTGATCCTTGGGGTACTCCAGTATATACAGGAAGTAGAGGAGAGAGATTGTTTTCTCATTTAGTAGCCTGTTGATGGATTGACAGGTAGCTGTGGAATCAGGTTAGAGGTGATGATTTGAGATTGTAGTTTTCGAGTTTGTTGAGTAGCAATTGGTGAGTTACAGTGTCAAATGCTTTTGACATATCTGGAAAAATTGCAGAGACCAACTGACCTTCATTTTTGAAGTGTTGAAAAGTATTGGTGAAGGTAATTAGGGCAGCGTTAATACTGTGCTTGGGCGTGAAGCCGTGCTGTGAGGGGGATAGTAGGTTGTTTGTGGTGAGGTGATTTAGAAGCTGTTTGTGGATACATTTTTCTAGGATTTTAGCTAGGGGAGAGATGATGGTAATTTGAGATTTCTCAAGAGGGGCCACCCATGTGAAGGGGAATGATGTAAGGAATTTTCCAGATGTGGGGGATATAGTGTTCAGAGGTAGAGTGATTGATTAGTATGGATATGGGGTAGGCTATGGATGGGGCAGCTATTTTCAGGAATTCCTTGGGCAGTTGGTCTGCAGCAAGACAGCATGGTTTAAGTTTACATATGAGTTTTTTATGTATATATGTACTCTGGATGGGTTTGAAGTTAAAAGAGTTTGTGATTTTGGGGGTGGGGGTACATTTACTGGGTGGAATGTTTTGTTGTCTAGGAGGGTGGTGATAGAGTTAATAAAGTGGGATTTGAACTGTGATGCTAAGGGCTCAGAGGTATTACTAGTGGAGGGAGCGGGGTGGTAGTTTTACCAGGGTTAAGGAGGTAGTTGATGTATTGCCAGAACTTTTGTGGGTTGTTCAGGTATTTTTGTTGGGTGGATTGGAAGTAAGTTTTTTATCATTGGAGATGTTTTTCTTAACCTGATTTCTTAATTGCTGAAATATGGTGAAATCATTTGTATTTTTGGTGGGAATGATAACGTGACCAGGCTTTGTCCCTTTGTTTGATTAGAGGCTTAGTGTCATTAGAGAACCATGGTAGTTGTGTGGCTTTGGTACGAATTTTACTGGTGGGGGCGTGATTATTTAAGATGTTAAGGAATTTATTATTGAAGTATTCTACTACAAGGTCTAGTTGTAGGTTTTTTAATGGGGACCAGTCACAATGTTGAAGTAGTAGGGTGAATATATCAGGGGAGAAATTTTTCTTGCTCCAGGTGTATTTGAAAAATATGTATGTTTGGGATTTAATTTTTTTTTTAACTAGGAATGTGGAGGTATGGTCACTTAGTGTTGTAGGTACCCCAGGTTAGGCTTGTTAGCATCCAGTCGAGGATTGACTGTTTTTTAGAATGTTTATCAGTGCAGGTGGGGCTGTTAATAGTTTGGGTGAAGTTGTTCAGGTAAATGAAGTTAGTGGGACAGGTAGAGGAGCAGGAGAGCCAGTCAAGGTTAAAGTCACCTAGGATGATAGTTTCCTGGCTGAAAGAGGAAACGTACCAAGAGAGGAGGGATTCAATACTGGGAAGGTTGTTACTGGGAGGCAGGTATACTGCAATAATATTGATGGCTTTTTGAGGGTTAAGTTTCAGGTGTGTGACAAGTATTTCTGCAGTGGGCATGGGTGAAAAATTGGAAAATATTTGAAGTGAGTAGCTTTAAAGAAAACAAATTAGGAAAAGCCTCTTGCATCATTTTTAAGAAAGACTGCATTATAAAAAAGTTTATTGAAAGAGGGGGAGATCTCCAAACCAGAAATTTACTAAAATGGGGACCTTTAGATGTGGCGATATACCCAATGCCTTTATATTATAGAGGGTGATAGTGTTTTTATTGCTAGTTATGGGAAAGTGGAAACTCCTAGGTATTGTAATTGTGATACAAAAAAGGTGGTTTATGCTGCCCTTTGTAAAAATGTACTTGTTTCTATATACACTAAACTCTCAGTGAACTTAAGCAACCAGAACTCTCAAGCAACCAGGAAAAAATCGAAGAAATACAGTACAATTTTCATGTGTTGCACTTTCTGCCACCCCCCCTTGCAGAAACATACCTTGTGTTTTTAGAGTTTTAGAGTTTTAAAAAGGAAGATAGGAATAAATTCCCTCTCTCCCCAACCTAAGAACAAGTCAAACCAAACAAATAGTATAGGGTACAGTATTAGTCAGGCCTATTTTTAATAGTAACTCTCAAGCAACTAGAAACTACAATTATCTGACATCTACCAATCCCCATGGGTGCCGGGTAACCGAGAGTTTACTGTAGGCAAAACGGAGAGAGCAATGAAAGAGGATTTATAAACATTTAAGTCACAAGACCATATGAATGCCCTATGGAGAAATATCCAGAAGTTTGAGGGACATAGTTTTGGATTTTTCATGATTGATATTGTTGAGCAGAATCCAAGAGGAGGACCATGGAAAACCAGGAACTGGAGTGGCAGCTAGGAACACATGCCATGGGGGCCTTATGAGCAAAACTAGTCAGTCTTTGTGACATGTGTCTTAAAAGTGAAGGCATTAAACTATTGATGAATTTAGTTTGGATATGAGGACTAAATTAAAAAAATCCTCTTTTTAGAAACTAGGGTGTTTAGTTAAGGATTTATTTATATATTTCAAAACCTTTAGAGTATTGTAATATGCTTTTATGTAGAGAGCAGTTTTTATGAAAAAGGTATGTTTCTTTAACTTGAAAACTGGTTGGACAATTATGGTTTTAATTGGTTAATTAGGGGGTGGAGAAATGTTTATTTAACTGACCATGGAACATTTTGTAATTAACTCTAATGAAGTCATGCTGTGGACAAAAGCACTTAGTGTTGGTTGTTTGTAATAAAATTGGAAGAAACTTGAGTTTGGGAAGCCTTCATGCTTTTTCTGCTTTGCTTGTTATTAACCATGAAGATTTAACTTTTAGAACTTTGGTCTTGGAGGTAGTAACAGTATTAAAGGTATTCAACAAGTGCTTGAAATAAGGCAGAAGCACCTACATGCCAAATAATTTGGGTGGCATAAGACAGAAAATCTCTTCCGCTTTGATAGAAAATTTCTGTTTGATGGAAGGGTTCTTAGAAACTTTATTTATGTATTATACCCAAGCCATTATGTCTGAAATTCACAACGGATCTATGTCAGGAGGCTATGCAGATCTTTTCATTCCCTAATTCCCCCAAACACTTCTTCTTATAGAGTAACATTGTTTCCTGAAGTACATAAAAGATTGATCCGAAAGTACTCAAAAATCAGTAATTTTCTGCAAAGATGCAACCCACACAAAATGAAATAAGTGTTTTTGCATGGAGTTAAACCACCATCTACCTCCCATGTATGGTATTTCACCCTGTTACTTTATTATTCTAAATCTGAGTTTATTGTAGTTAAAAAATGAAACAATTTGTTCTTTCTGCAGGCGTCTTGGCTATCAGAGAAAGAATCAAACTTATGCAGCTAACTAAAATACATCACTGCAATTTGTAGCAACCAACCAAGAAAAAGCAAAAAGAAAAAAATCCTCAAACAGACAGATTGTTGATAGAAATGATTGGAGAGGTTTCCCATAAAAGGAAAAGTGGTTATTTTCAGGCAATATTAAATAATTAAAAAAGTGAGGTGCAAATGCATGGGGACATCAACACAGATAAAGTAAGTTATATCTCTAGTTTTATTACATCTTACACTAGGGATTAGGAGACAAGAAATATACTAGAAAAAAATTGGGTACTTATTGAGGAAGATGGCCATCTAAGGAACACACTAAAATAAAGACCTAAATTAATTACAAGAAGAGGCACAAATATTAATGCTCTATTAGAACAAAAAGCAAAAAGCACAATTGGAAGGAACCCAGGAATGAAAAAAAAATGTGGTATGTGCTATTATTGTGCCTTAATTAATGTAAGGGATAGTTTTGAAATAAGAGGTATTAAGTACAAGCTGCGAGGTAAATGCAACTGTTGCACAAAAGGGGTGGTATATTTGGCCACCTGTCAAGACTGACATTCATACTATGTAGAGAAAGAGAACTTAGAAAGAAAGAATATATGAGCATGAATATGCTAGTAAAAAGCAAAAATTAACTAGTGCTTTATCCAAACATCTTATTAGTAATTAGGGCCATGAATTTAAATATATGGTAATAGAGCAAGTTTTGGTCATCCTAAGGGGTGGACCTTGATCTTTGAAATTAGAGGAGAAAGAATTAAAATGGCAAATTATATTTAATGCATATGCATGGCCAGGTCTGAATAAATATTCATCTGTCAGTAGTGTGCTTAAACATGGACCTTGAATAGATAGATTTAGTACTACTGGCATAGCATTATTACTGTCACACACAAGCAGGGGGTTCTCATCATTTTTTGAATTTTTTGCATGTATTATGTTTTGGATGTATTATTTTTCAGATGTATTGTTTTACATGCTTTTTTTGCATATTTTTTATAATACTTTTATATTTTTTATATATTTTTCATATGTTTTTTATATGTTTTTTATGTATACACAGGGTTATATATTTATTTATTCATTTAAATAATTAAAAGTGGTAGTTTTTTTATAGCATTTTAACTGTAATTTTATAATGAAGTAGTGTAACAACAATAGCTAGAATGGTTCTCAAGTTTTTGTAATAAAATAATAATTTCACTCCTGGAAATGATCATAACATGACATGTATTGAATGAATGTCAGGCACATCCTTTTGTTGTACTACATTTGCAATGTCTTCTGCTATTTTAAAAACAGTTTTAAGGTATTTTACTGTTTTTAATGAAATATTTGGTCCTGGTATCTTTAAGATCTAGTGACTCCAGTGGAGACTAGTGGGTCATGTGATGAAGAAAAGTTTTAAACGTTGATGCATGCAGTTCTGAGTTAGATCTGAAGAAGTTTGGCAATGTTTAAACAAAAGCACTAATAATAAAATTGGGGTCTGTATACACTGAGTTTTCTGCTTTGCATTGTTTTTTGTTTAGAACAATTCTTCTGTTACACACTACCCCTACCACTTTGTGCCAGTTGGCTGCAGCTCCTCTGATTCTAGCTTTGACATCATCATTCAGGCTTCCCTTCTCCTCACCATCCCTCCCAAGTACTTGAAGCTGGTAACCTGTTCCACTATCTTCCCTTCCATCTCATTTCTCAGCTTTTATTTGCTCTATTACAACTATCTTATCTGTACTCAGTTTCATCCCATGTGCCTTCAGTTTTTCATTTCAAATTCTATCCTTTGCTGAACCTCTTGCTTAGAGTTTGCCTGTAATGCAACATTATGTGTCTATAGTAACTTTGTTGATCTGTCCCTGCCAACCTGTTTGCTAATTCAATCCATTAACAGTATGAATATCAGTGGGCTCAGAGCTAAACTCTAATGCACATATACTCCCACTAGGAACCCCTATGTGAGGCCGATCACTGTTCATACTTGAGTTGTTGAGTCCCTGCACCTAGCTTGTACTAATTCTACCAATGTTTGTGAGACTTCGAACTACCACAGGACTGCTCAAATCAGCTTTCTTGTGACCTTGTCATACGCTTTCTCCAAGTATAGGAATGCCCAGTTAGACTCTTTCTTCATCTCTAGCTTTTTCTCAACTATCTGTCTCAGTGCAAAGATTGGGTCAGTTGTGCTGCATCCTGATCTGAACCAAAACTGCTCATCTTCCATCTTACTTTCTAGTACTCTGTGTATTCATTTATCAATCGCTCTTTCCAGAATTTTTATGAAATCTGGCAGGAGTTTGACAGCTCTGTACTGCTCATAATTGTGGATTTCCCCTTTGTTTTTGTACAGTGACACTAGTATGATTATTCTCAAGACATCTTGAGTACCTATTTCTTTCAATACTGCCATGATTACCCTCAAGAACCATTTCTCCCCTATCTCGCCCAATATCTTATTCGCATCTGCTGTGACCTCATCTAAATCTGCTGTTTTCCCTGACTTAATTTTAGTTATTGCTGCTCTTACGTTTTCTATGGTGAGCTCCTTTTCTTCTTTCATCGTAAGCTGTGTCTGGAGAAGTACAGCATCTGTGGGGTTCTCTTCATTCAGAAGCTGCTGAGAGTACTCTTTCCATCTGCCTTTGATGTCCTGTGGACTGGAAAGCAAGTTGTTGCTGGCATCCCTTACAAAGGGTATCTGATTGTCTGCTTCATCTTTCTGTCTTACCCTTGCAACCTGATGGAGTTTCTTTGTGTCATTCGCCAAGTCTCTTTCCAGAAGCTGATGGGGTACCTCTGATGCATTCTTCTTGGATATTGCAACTCCTCTCTTTGTCTCTTTGTTAAACAACCAGTACTCCTTCTTAGTCTGGTCAATGTTTTCCACCTCATACTTTTTCCTGCATGCCTTCTTTCTTTATATGACTTTCCGGACTTCTGCATTCCAGCTCCAGCTTTCCTTACAATCATTATTTCCATACCTGGCTCAGCCACATATCTGTTCAGTACACACATATTGTTCTGAGAAGCTGCCATTCTTCCTTAACTTACACCTTTTTCCTCTTCTTCCTGGGGTGCTAGAGCCCTGATCAATTCATTTCACTCTTGTGTTTTCTCTCCATTCACTTTCCAGGTCTTCAGCCTCTTATCTGTTGACCTTAGAGCCTTCTCTGGCCACTGCTTTCAGCTGGTTTTGGCAACTAGTGGTTTATGCTGTTGGCTGACTGTTTCACTGGGATGAGTTTGCAATCACTGTTTCTGCCCACTGCCCTTTCCTTACTAGGTTCATAGGTAGGTACTAGGCTATCTGCCTGAAGGCATTTATAAGCCTAGCCGGAATTGTGTTGGCTTTCGCTGCCCCCTTAGATTGGTTTCCTGTGCCTCTGTCCAGCAGAGCCATTGAAGTGATCCCGGGGTAAACTTTCTATTTCCCATCCACTCGTCAAGGTTTCTCTTGAAGAGTGTTAGTGAGGAGCTCTGCCTAATGTAGATTGGAATCTTGTTCCAGAGCATGGGAAGTCTCTGGGACAGGACTCTATCCTTCCAGCACATCCTATTTATTGTTGTGGTGAGGTTTAGATCCCTAGAGCATGTGGCTCGAGGGGATATGCTTTTCTTTAGGTGGAGCATGTCCATCAATTCTGGGTTGGACATGGCCTTGTATATCAAGCATAGATCACCTCTGAGTAGGCAGTATGCAACCGAGTACAGCTGGAGTTTCTTCAGTCAGGCTGCATAGGGCATCTGTATGAGGCCAGTGATCCTCTTGGTGAGGCTCTTCTGTGGTCTTTCCAACTGTTGCAGGTGTCTTGTAAGGTACATCCCAAATGGGGCATTGTACTCTATGATGGGTCTGATGAGTGATGCGTAGAGGGGCACAATGACCTATTTTGATCTGGATGCAAACCCTTTTGTGATTAGGTGGGCCACATAGAAGGATTTTCTAACCACTTTGGCAATGTGATTATCAAAGGAGAAATTACTATCTACTTGGGTCCCCAGATCCCTTATTACGTCTTCCATATTTAGGGGCTACCACCTATGTGGTAGTTTGTGGGTACTTTGTTTTTTCCAAAGGGGATGACTATGCACTTTTGGGCATTTAGCTTGAGGCCATGGTTTTGACACCAGGTATCTGTCTCAGTGAGACCCTTTTGGAGGATATCTGTGCCAGCCGGAGAGTCAATTATGGCCCCTAGTTTGCAGTCGTCTGCGAACTTGGTCAGCAATAGACCTCCTGCACTTGCCTGTACCTCTGAGAAGTATATGCTGAACAGGAGGGGTCCTAGGACTGAGCCCTGGGGAATGCCACTTGTAACCGGTTTAGAGTCAGACCTAGCTCCCGCAACTCTTACCATGTGGGTTCTGTCTGTGAGTCAGTTGGCAACCCATCCCATGAAGTAGGGGTTTATGTTCAGGTTGGTGAGCTTGTCTATAATACCAGAATGGGGAATGGTGTTGAAAGCCTTTGCGAGGTCAAGGTAGGCTGTGTGGACCACCTTTCTCTCATCTATAGCCTTGATAACTGTCTCAAAGAAGTCCACCAGGTTTAGGAGGCATGATCTGCCCTTAACAAAGCCGAACTGTGTAGGGTCTAGTGTTTGAAGGTTCCCAGTGTCTCTGTTAATGAGATCCATGATGATGCGATCTATAGCCTTGCAGACCAAGCTAGTCAGACTTATAGGGCAATAGTTCCCGAGGTCTGTTGTGGCTCCACCTTTGTGGAGCAGAATAACTATTGCTGTGCGCCACTCTATGGACACGTAGCCTGTGGAGAGGCTGAGTTTGAAGAGTGTGTTTAGGTGAGGGGTTAGTTAATCTTTGAGCTCATGTAGGATGCAGCCTGGGACACTGTCCGGTCCCACTGATGCCATGTATTTGGCTTTGGAGAGGGCTGTTTTAACCTGAGTGTCTGTGATTTCAGGGGCACTACATTTTTCTGGTATGGTTATGGGCCCTTTTGGGGGTGAGAGGGGGGTGAAGTTTGCACTGAACCTGTCTGCCAGGATGTTGGAGATATCGGTCGGTTCAGTGTATTTTGTGCCATTCGGCACTAACTCTGAGCAGATCTGAGAATTGACACTTAGATTCTTGACATAGCTAAATAATGCCTTGTGGTTATCTTTGGAGTCCTTGGCAATTTTTCTTTCGAAGCTAGCCTTGGATGGTTTTATGAGGGATCATAGTTTCTTACTGATACTGATCAGGGATGTCTTACCTTCTTGGGATTTTACTCTTTTCTGTACTAGTTTCCTCTTTCTATTGTATAGATTGTTTTTGGCAGGGGTCCACCAGACTAGTTTCCCTTTTCTTGGTGGAGTGAGTCTTTGTTTTGCTTGGGATAGCACAATCCATGCATTTTTGTAGGTGCCTGTAGAGTGCATTAGTAAAGGATTTAGCAGCTTGGGCAGCGTTATCCTTTAGCATGGGGGTTTGAAACTTTCCACCTCGGTCTTAAGTAGCGTGAAGTTTGCTTTTGAAAAGTTTTTCATGGTGGTTTCTTTGACTGGGGGTGGGGGCGGAATGTGGATATCCAGAGTGATTAATTTATTGTCAGATCTAACCAGCGAGGGGTTGACCTCCAGTGTGGAACACCGGTCGCCCATGTTGGTGATGACCAGGTCCAATATGTTGTCACCTCTGGTGGGGGTGTTGACCAGTTGATCCAGGGCATTTGAGCTTATAAATTCTAGGAAATGTTGGGCAAGGGAGTTAGTACTTGAGTAGTTCTCCCAGTTAATGTTTGGGTAATTGAAATCACCCAATATCAGGGTGTTTGGTAGGACCTTTATGTTTCCCAGTGTTTCCAGAAATGCAGAATGGGGGTCCTGGGACATGGTGGGTGATCTATAGCAAGCTACAATTTGAATTGCAGTTTTGTCCATTGTTAGTTGCACGTGGATGATCTCTGAAGCATTGTGTTGTGCCACTAACCTGTAGGTGTGGCTATCCGTCATGAATATGGATACGCCCCTGCCTTTTGTTTTTTGGTCCGGGTTTTGTGGCCGAAATATATGGTATGAGTTGTAGCCTGGTAGTGCTGGGGTGCTCTCTGCAACCTTAAACCAGGTTTCTGTTACTGCACATATATCGATTTTTTCCATACTGAGGAGTGCCTCGAGTGTGTGCATTTTGAGGTTTAGACTTCTGGCATCGAGCAGCATTACCCTAAGTTATTTGTTACTTGTGCTATTTACGTCGGTGGGTTTTTCTTTTGAGCCTTGCCTAAAAAAGGCACTATGGGGGCGGCAAGAGCCTTGGCCAGTATTCGAAAGCGTAAGGGTGACAGGTGCAAGCTGTCTCTAGTGAAGCAGCGTGGCTTGTCGAGCATGTCATCCCAGGCTGACAGAGACTGGATCCCCTTTGGATGACACCAGAAGCATAGCCAATTGTTGAAATTGATAATTCTTTCTTTATACTGTGGTATCATTCTTGGTGAGAGCAGGATGCTACTCAAGGTCAGGATCATACTGACCTGAGCTACATGATCAAAGAGCTCTTCCATGTCTCTTTTCATGTAGTCTAGGGAGGTATGGCTCAGGTCATTCACACCAACATGGACAATGACAGAGTCATATTTGTACTTGTTCTGGAGTTACCTGAGTGTTTGTCTTATGTGGCAGATCCTGGCACCTGACAGGCAGCTAACAGTAACCTTCTCCTTGTTCAGCCTAGTGAGCGGGACGTCAGTGTGCCTGACTATAGAGTCACCTATTACTAGTGTGTTGGGTATGTTATTTTGCCTTAAGGTGGTGATTGCGTGGCACACTGGTTTTGCGAAGTATGTGTTTCATGGTTTATGTTGGGGGGGGTGGAGGTTGCTTGGGTGCCTACTTTGGAGGTCTCTGTTGCTTTTGAAGACTTTTATTTAGAGCCTCCGAGTATGTTTTCGTGTATTTATGTGTGTTTTTTGCCGGTGCTGGTTTCATATGTCTATGTGAGACTGGTAGTGTGATGTAAGTAGTTTCCTTCTCCTCTTGACTGTCTGGTCCAGTCTTGGGTTGAGAGAGCTTAGCCTTGAGTTTGGCTGTATAATTGCATCTCTTGCATGTATTAGTGTTTGGTGGTAGGAGGAGAGGGTTATCTGTGTACATGAGGCAGTTGTAACACTGCCTCAAAATACCCAGAGTCACCAGTTGGATCAGAGAGTACACCTGAAACTGCCCTTTGGACATGCCTGGATAGGTATAGTGAAGTGTTTTACTGACTGGCTGGTAATGTCGAATAGACAGCCTTGTCCTTCTCTACAGTATAGGGGGTCTAGTGCTACGGTTTATTACTGTTTGCTATGAGTTTTGAGCAAGTGCTGGGCTGAGAAGTGAATGGTTTGAGTGCTTAAGTTGAAAGTGTGTCTAGTTCCAAGGGAAAAATTGAAGAGTAGACTTCGTGGAGCTAGAAATGGTTATACCCTAGCTAACTGGTGCTGCCGGGTGCGCAAAACTGTGCAAATGCAGGTTTTATAGCAGGAAAATGAAAGAGATAAAAATTAGCCCAAAATGGCCAATAAACTACTAGTTTCTGGGCAGAAACGACTCTACCAGGGACAGATAGGCTGCTCAAAGCTCCCCTTTCTCACAGGTGAACAGAGAAACTTCCTTCTATCCAAGTAAGGTATGGGCAAACATAGAAATTTGTAGCACAGCCTTGAATTCAGGACTAACCTGAAAACTGGACTATACTAGCTTAGAAAGGCGGGAAAACAAGTTTTTTTTTTTTTTTTTCAGAAAATAAAGCAGATACAATAAAAAAACACTTTAAATGCACAGAAATGACTTTCACACTTAAGTGTGTAGCCTACAACAGTTAAACAGGTAATTTAAACACAAAAACAACTTTGTTAAAGTACAGGCAGTAAAATAAGTACAATATGTAGCTGAAACAAGCTTTTTAAATCACAAAAACTCTAAAAAAAATTGGTGTTTTAGGCGGAATTAGCTAAAGGCAGCAAGAAAATGCAGAAAAATTATACTTAATCACTCCAAAGTCTTTCTTATGTCTCTCTGCTGCTGTAGAACTCTGCTGGGCACCAGGTAGGAGCTTGCTGAGCTGTATACAAGCACAGAAACCTACAAATGTGGGTTTTATAGCAGGGAAATGGAAGAGATAGAAATTAGCCCAAAATGGCCAATAAACTACTAATTTCTGGGCAGAAACCACTCCTCCAGGGACATATAGGCTGTTCAAAGCTCCCCTCTCTCGCAGTTGAACAGAGAAACTTCCTTCTATCCAAGTAAGATATGGGCAAACACAGAAACTTGTAACACAGCCCTGAATTCAGGACTAAACTGAAAACTGGACTATACTAGATTAGAAAGGCAGGAAAACAAGTATTTTTTTATTTGTTTTTTTTTTGTTTGTTTTTCAGAAAATAAAGCAGATACAATCAAAAATAACACTTTAAATGCACAGAAATGGCTATCACACTTGAGTGTGTAGCCTACAACAGTTAAACAGGTAATTTAAACACAAAAATGACTTTGTTAAAGTGCAGGCAGTAAAATAAGTACAATATTTAGCTGAAACAAGCTTTTTAAATCACAGAAACTCTAAAACATCAGTGTTTTAGGCAGAATTAGCTAAAGGCAGCAAGAAAATGCAGAAAAATGATACGTAATCACTCCTTGAAGTCTCTATTTTGTCTCTCTGCTGATGTAGAACTCTGCAGGGCACCAGGCAGTAGCTTGATGAGCTGTATACAAGGGCAAAAATCTCTTAAATGCTGGTTGGATAGCAGGGAAATAAAAGAGATCAAAATTAGCCCAAAATGGCCAATAAACTACAAATTTCTGGGCAGAAATCACTCCTCCAGGACAGATAGGCTGCACAAAGCTCCCCTCTCTCACAGGTGAACAGAGAAACTTCCTTCTATTCAAGTAAGGTATGGGCAAACATAGAAACTTGTAACACAGCCTTGAATTCAGCACTAACCTGAAAATCGGACTATACTAGCTTAGAAAGGTGGGAAAACAAGTATATATTTTTTACAGAAAATTAAGCAGATACAATAAAAAAACACTTTAAATGCACAGAAATGGCTATCACACTTGAGTGTGTAGCCTACAACAGTTAAACAGGTAATTTAAACACAAAAACGACTTTGTTAAAGTGCAAGTAGTAAAGTAAGTACAATATGTAGCTGAAGCAAGCTTTTTTAAATCACAGAAACTCTAAAGAATCTGCGTTTTAGGCGGAATTAGCTAAAGGGAGCAAGAAAATGCAGAAAAATTATAGGGAGTCTACCTGAGTTGTATCTGGCTACTCTTGTATGTGATGTTGTGACTGCATCTCTCTTGCTGAAACCATCTGTTGGGCCCCATAAAACCATTTGCCTTACAGAAGTCTAGAATTGCCTATCCTTCTTTATTTCTGTTACCCCAGCTATGTGGAATGAGGTAGTCCTCATATCCTGTTTTATCTTTCCCAATATGTGATTTCAGGGCACCCATTATCAACACCAATCCAGGTTATCCTGATTTATATAATAAATCCTGCAACTGCTGGCTGACTGTACTCTTCAGTCTCATCACCCTGCTGTGGGCTATAGACTGAGAAATTGGAGTCAGGTTGCCATGAAATTGTCACTAATTCTGAAGACATTCCTCACTGTCTTCTGAAATCTCTCCTTCACCACAATTCCCACACTGTTTCTAGTCTGGATATTCCTGTGTAGGAGACTCGTGATCTTAAGCCAAGTGCCCTTCCAACTTGTCTGCTGGATACAGAGGACGTCCAACCTCTCTCTTACCTTCATGTTATCAACTTCCAAGCTGTGTCCTGTCCTGTCAGGGAACCTATATTGAGTGTAGCAATCCTTAGTTCACGTTTGCCAGTCTGATTGTTTTTATGGCCAACTTTTGCTCAATAGAGAAGGTAATTCCATCTGGACACCAGCCAGCCAGTAGCTTATTGACCAAGGGCTGCTGGGATATATGGTGGGTATACGCACTGGCCAATAGGGGCACATACATCCCTCCCACCATTAGCATGGGACCCTAGCATAGATTAGGTCCTCAACCCACTTATCACTGGCAAATGTCCATGCCCATTTGGTGACATTAATCAACACAACCAAATCATCTAGAGACAATTTTTATGTCATTGAGGGGCTAGACCTGATATAATGCACATACTGTGATCAGTGTTCTGTGCACTGCGCACCATAGCTGATGCCCAAAGTGGCTGGTCTGTATAACTGTTTTCCATACAGGCATCATCTAGAGTTTGTGCTGCTGGCCACAACTCCATTATTGGGTGCATTTGAGGTGGAAACACTTGGAATCTTTTTGGGAGGTAGAAAGAACACAACAGAGACACAATGACCACATGCAAACTCCATACAATCATTTTCCAGAGGTGAATCTTGTACCTTGTGCATGGGAGGGTGAAGACCTTAACCATTACGACCACTGCTCTTTATATAAAAAATGCAATAATATCAAGATAAAAATGTTAAAATCCAGTTAGTTTAAGACAGCTAGGTTTACAATAATTTGGGGTTTTATTAGCTGAATTACAGTTTCTACTAAAGTAGATTGCAGAAATGTTAAGGTTTATTATTTCTTAGTAAATTTAATATATTTAATATTCATTCAGACTTATAATCTCCGATTACCTGTTCAACCAATTTTATGGTTGCAGGAAAGATGAAGGCTATATTTGCTTCTACTGGATGTGTGGCAATGAAATTAATCCCAGACAAAGTGCTACTCCCCCCCCCCCCAAAGAGCATGCACACCCATAGGTAATTTTGTTGAAATTATTTACCTATGGTATGTCCTTGGAACATCTGAGGAAGTGGACCACCCAGTGAAAGACTGCACAGGCACAAGGAAGATGCTCAAACGTGGCACAGAAGGCATGCTGACCAACAACTGAATTAGAGGGCATTATGCTGTGAGGCAACAATGCTAAACAGCCCCTGTGCCTCCCATAAATTTGACATGTATTAGGTAAAGGATATCACTTTTTTGTGCTATTGTTGCTTCAGCGTGGTGCTACAAAAGCAGTGCAAGGATGGGTGTGTTGTTTTCATGGTGATTTCCCTTATCTCATGGTTGTTTGAAGCAGAATTTATATATGTAAGGCATATGAGTAAGAAGGGCACATTGAGGTACAGAGGGTTTGATAGCCCAACTTTTTTGTCATGTTTCTGCTTTTGTGGAATTTTCTTTATGTTTTGATTCAATGTAAATGGTTTCATTTATGGTAGCTTCTTCTATTATATCGTGTATATAAAATGCACATTCATATGAGGGCATTGAAATGCATGTAAAGCCATCATGTACACTTCTGTCTCATCCCATACACATAGTGAGTGTAGCTTGGAGGCCTACAGCATGAAGGAGTGCACCTTCCATTTACCTATTGCCTTATAGACAAGGGATGGGCCTGACAAGTGGCTCTAACCAGCAGTACCACGTAACGGAGTTCAAGTGAGATTTTGTTCTATTGGGTTGGAGGAAGCAATCGGGGGTGTGTGAACATGATAGGAAACTGGGGAGAAACAGGAAATATGCCCATATTTGTGCATTATTATGACACAAAAATAACTGTAGATGTAATGCTAGTACAATACAGTACAGTTTGGTACTGTACTGGCAAAGGTGACTTGCTCATAAGTCTTCACTGATATAAGGAATAAATAAAACTGGATGTATAAGACATTACATTTAAACTGGAAGGACCAGGGCTTAAAGACACACTAGAATACCATGCTTTTTTTATGCAAATAATCCTCCATTTAAATGAAAGTACTTTTCAGATTGAAAGCAGTACAAAACATTACCTAGATCAGTCTGATTTATATATATTTTTATCAGGTGAGCTGTTGTGTAAGTATACTGAGAAGGGCCTATAATCACTGCTATAAGTTGGAGGATGGATTAAGAAATCCTCTTTTGTAGTTAATATTCAATATATTTCCTTTTGCATCATATGCATCAACAGAGGCCATCCTGCTCCTGTACAGGAAAATTCTTGATTGGGGTTTTCTGCTGCCATTTAATCTCAGTAAAATGTAAAATTAGAGTTCCCATTAAGAGCAATGACCATAAATCACATAAACTTTTCACAGCAAGCATGCCTTGAGAGTCATTGAAAACTGCTTTCCTTATGCATTAGGCTGTAGCACACTATTAATAATGAGTTTCAGTGTGTAAACTACCCAGGAAATATGCTATTTATACCAAATTATATTGTCATTAGTTCTTCCTTATGAATTTAAAGCAACAGTTCACTAACCATAAAAGATGCTGAGCTCTTTTACTAAGAATTTTCTTTTTATCTCACTGTATTGCAGGTTTATGAGCTTTTCTTGCTGTGTCTCCACATTTGAAATCAGCTGTGTGGAATTCAGGGACTCCAGTTTATGTAAAATATTATCAGAAACATCATCGTAATCAACGCAGAGCAATTTGTCATACTGCATAAGAGTAAGTAAAAATAATATGACATTCTTTATGTAAACTAGTATCAGTTCTTGCTTAGAGTATGCTTGCATCTGTTAATGCTGCCTGGCAACCTGTTTTTTGCATTGTTTATGCTTATACTCTTATCTGTTTTTCTTTTTTAGGACCTGTGCTTCTGTGATGTAAAGTTCCACCTTATTGTGTCCCCATTAACATGCAAAAATCTACACTTTCTTCCATTAGCTTCATGTATCATGTATTTACCCTCCCTGCACGCTAGATCAGACCCTATCAGATAGTCATCTTTTGGATGAGACATTAAACCGAGGCCCCATATGCCTGAGTTGTTAGTAGCTCAGACAGATGTAAAAGATCCCATGGCACCTATCGAAAACATTAGGGGTCGTTTATTTAACACAACATAAAAAAACGTTATTTACATATTTACAAAATTTACATATTTACAGGCACATATATACACATTTCTATTGTTTTGCTATTTATCATTTTTCTTATAACATTTTCATTATAATTCTTCCATAACTGATCAATGCTACTTCTTCCACAACCAATATAACTGCCAAACTCCATTTCCCATTAAAAAAATGTAATTCGATCTTTCATTCCAAATAATCCATATTACATAAAATAAATTCTTGTCTGCCTTTCTCATGTATACTTTCTTCTTAGTTTTATAATATCCACACATAATCATAATAATATTCATATTTATATTATGTCATTAATAGTCTCCCAAAACATTTTTTTCACAGAACGTTCCAGAATTTCACCACTCTTTTACATTTCAAAAAGGGTCTATATTAGAACACCGAAGTTTCAAAACTTTGAGTGTTCTAATATTGACCCATTTTCAGCGAACGCTGAAAATATCAAAGAAACAGAAAACTGAATTTTTCCTAGGGGAAAGAATTCAGTTGTCCGTTTCTGTTGCTTCGGTATTTTCAGCGCTGTGGTGGAAAGTTCGGGTCGGGTTCAGGTAAGTGTGGTGCGATTGTGAGGACGTGAGGGTTAGGGCAGGTTAGGTGAGTTAGGGTTAGGGTGCGGGTCAGGTAAGTGTGCGATTGTGTGGACGTGAGGGTTAGGGCAGGGTAGGTGAGCTAGGATTAGGGCATGGGTGAGGTGACTATGTGATAGTGACGGACCTTAGGGTTAGGGTTTGTGTTAAGGTAAGTGGATAGTTAGTGGTGTATGTATAGTTTAGTGTAGGGTTAGGTGTAAGAGTTTAGGTGTAGTGCTTGTGTTGTGTGTATGTGTTAGGTTTGGTTTAAGGTAAGTGGATAGTTAGTGGTGTATGTATAGTTTAGTGTAGGGTTAGGTGTAAGAGTTTAGGTGTATGTGTGTGGATTGCTGTTTGTTTGGTGTGCTTGTGTTGTGTGTATGTGTTAGGTTTGGTTTAAGGTAAGTGGATAGTTAGTGGTGTATGTATAGTTTAGTGTAGGGTTAGGTGTAAGAGTTTAGGTGTATGTGTGTGGATTGCTGTTTGTTTGGTGTGCTTGTGTTGTGTGTATGTGTTAGGTTTGGTTTAAGGTAAGTGGATAGTTAGTGGTGTATGTATAGTTTAGTGTAGGGTTAGGTGTAAGAATTTAGATGTATGTGTGTGGATTGCTGTTTGTTTGGTGGGCTTATGTTGTGTGTATATGTTTTGGAACAGCAATTTTTTTCCATAGGAAGAAATTTGCTGTTCTGTATGTTCGATATTTAAAATTTTCGTTGAAACTTCAGTGTTCTAATATAAACCCTTTCAAAAAGCATGATCTGTTCTCTCTTTTTATATAGCATATTGCACTTTACTAATAATTTAATTATTACTGGTTGCCATAGGAAATCCTGATACTCTGTTATCTTGGTACACCACTTTTCTCCTTACTTTAATGGCTTTAATCACGTCTTCTGGTAAATTCTCCCATGGATTTATATAATAATATTTTTTCATCACATTATTTTACCACACCCTTCTATCTTTCTCTGTATCATCAGTTTTTATTTTCCATGTTACAATTTTTTCTTGATAATTTTTAATTTCATTTATTTTCCTTTTTTTTCTTCTCATAATTTCCCAGAATGTTTTATGCTTATATTTAAACATTAACTATTAAATTCTTGTTATCTTCCTTTACTCACTTTAATACTCTATTCAAGTTTAATGAAGCTGCATAAACAATTGGATTTAGTGATCCAGTCCCCCTCCATTTTCACTCATATAGAACACACCTCTTTTTAAGTGGGTTTAATCTTGAATCTTTTTTTATATTTTTCTGGGATTATATAAACATTTGACATATATGCTATTTTTCCCAATAATGCAAAATTCACCAGGTAATAAATGCTAATCTATATGTCTCCAACAGAGGACATATTTCTTTCATTTCTTTTATTATATCCCCCATTGCATCATAACTAAATCATAACTATAGCTATCCTAACTCCATTATCAAAAATCCTTGGAAAATGCATACACTCTCCAATTCTAAACTATTTATTAACCAGTAACCTTCTAGGCAATACTCAGCATGGATTCCAGACTGATCACAGCACTACCACAGCCCTTATGAACTTTACAAACACTGTTAACCATCACCGAAAGAAAGGTACATTTGTGTCTTCTAGCTTTCTTGATCTTTCAAAGGGTTTTGATACTCTAACTCATAACAAACTCTTAAACTATCTTTCTGAACTAAAATGAGGCCACTCCACACGTGCATGGATCCAGGATTATCTAACTGGCAACAAGCAGTAGTATGGCAAAATAATCTCTCTCCTCTTCTATCTGTATCTCTGGGTGTTCTGCAAGGGTCTTTCCTAGGTCCTCTCCTCTTTACTATATTTTCTAACAACCTTCATACTGCCAGTCTACATGCCACCATGGTACAATATAAAGACAACTCAACCCTAATATGTTCTGCCTCATCACTCATTTAACTTCAAAATATAACTCAGAAATCCTTCACTTTAGTTGAATCTTGGCTTACAAATGCATAGCTCATACTTAACCCCAATAAAACTAAGCTGATGCTGTTTCATCCCACAAGAGCCACCGACCCCACCCCTCCATTCAAAATCACCTCCACTAACAATACTACCATTATCCCAGTCCCCCACCTGCTGAGGATTATCATTAATCACAACATAAAATTTGATCTACACATAGCCCAAATAATAAAAAAGTGCACAAAAAGCCATGTACCCTTTACAGAAGTAAAAAATACCTAAGCAATAACACCAAGGTCATCACTGCTAGAACTCATCTTACCTCTACCCTCCTCCATGCATCTCCATCATTGTCAACCTAAAAAAATCCGATTTAAGTAAGCTTGACAAATGCTGTAACAAAATTGCAAGATTTTAACTGATTCAACCTATAGATCTCACCATTGCCTGGCTCTTATGTAGCTTTGTAGGCTAGAATTTCCTAATCTGCTAGCCTTCAACCAACTTATAATGGCCCATTAATTGCTTTACCAACCAGATAAAAATTCCAACTCTACAAAACATACTGATACACTACTCAAATAATCAGTTATTACTTTCCAGTAACAAATCATTAGTTAACATTACCAAAAGTAACTGTACTGCTGGGGATTCCCTTTACTCTAACTGCATTGTAAAACTCTGGAATTCCTTTCCGATCAATATGTTACATAGACAGCAAAACAAACTCAAAAAAACTTCTCAAATCCTACTTATCAAGCATATGGATAAGTCCCTGTTTTGACCCAGGTTAATAACCAACTTTTAATCAACTAAACAGCTAAACAAAAAATACATCTCTCCTCTCTCTTCATCTCTATACTTAATAACAAGATGTAAATATTTTCTATATTTTATATTTACTGTTCTTGTTTGCTTTTAATCTGTTTTTTTGGTTTTAGCACATATAATTTTAATATATACTCATGCTATATATTGTACCTTGATATGTATGTATTGTTGTTGTTAGTTAATGTTTCTTATATTGAGCTTTTCTCCCCAGGCCTCTGCTGAAAATGGACTTCTTGTCCAGTCAGACTTTCCTGGAATAAATGTAAAATAAATATAATAGAAATAATTTTTCCCAAATTTTAGTCCTAGCAAAGGCACTTAATTCATTGAAAAATAGATATCCCCAATTGTCACCACATCATTCAGACCCTTACTTTTATCTTTATTCAACATCATTCACAGTTCCTTTAAACATCTCTTCAGAGAAACCAACACTTCCCTCATCTATATTTTATTCTTAGCAACTATAAGTACATCATCTGCATATGTCAAAATTACTGTAATCACCACCTCCTTTTGCATCAGATATCTATCACCTTTCACTTCACTCACTATCACATTTATTACCAATGTAAACAATATTCCCCTCATGGGATATCCTTGTCTTATACCACACTTTGTGCATATTTCTTTACTCAGCCACCCATTCAGTAACACTCTCACTGTATTATTTTAATATGCTAACATACACACTCTCCTAATTCTGTTACCATTCCATAATTGTCCATACCATCCCACAAAACATCATGTCTTACTTTATTAAATGCCTTTCTAATATCACCTACAATAAGTTTCATATCCTCCCTTTTGCATGTAATTTCATCCATACTTTCTCTCAAAACCAGTAACAATTCTTGAGTCCCTTCCCTTTCATACCATAGATACTTTCTTCCATAACATCCCTCATACTTTATTCCATTCACCTCTGTATTATTCTTATAAAAAGTATACACTGTGTTATTTAGTGTGATGGGTCTCCAATTTTTTATTTCATTCTTCTTATCTTTATTCCATATAAATTTTAATATACCACTACATAACTCTCCATAAACAAACTCTTCCTTCAACCATTTGTTCAGTACATTTACAAAATACCATCTTTGCCAATTCATTAATTTCTTGTACATTCCTTACCCTATACCATCTGTAAAATAATTTATTTTCCAACTCTTCCTTAAACTGTTCTGGATTTTTTTTACTTACCATTCTCTCTTATTTTCCTTTTTAGTCTTACAAGTAGTTCCACATGCTGTGCTACAATATTCATAATTTGTTCTTGTGTTCTTTTTACCTGTCTTTTTACATTCATTTCCCTCATTTTAGTACTATCCTCCTTTATTATTTTATCCAAATATGTGGATACCACCTTTCTTCTTTGTTTTAAATAATATTGCTGCCTAAACAGTAATGCCTTCATTTTTTCACAATTTCTATAATATATTTATTTTCCATATCATGATACTCTTTTGTACTATTCTCTAAATTCTCTAATACATTTTTATATATTTTCCCCTGCTTCACTTTCTCTTCCTTACTTACATCATCCTGCTTTTGAAAAAAAAAACACTTTTTATACTTATTTTAAATTCAATTGATTGTGTTCAGACCAGTTTTATAGAAGTCCTTAATGGTTATATTGTTCTTCCATAACTGCAATACTCAAATTTCAATACTCAAATACTCCACTCTCAAATTTCATCCCACACTGAGTCAAGTGAAGGAGGGGCATTGACTACAACTCTAATCTGAGATATATAACAATAAGTATCCTTTTTTTGGCTTATTTATACTGGTTATTGCTTCTAGCAATTTATATATAGCACTTTTGATTGCCTGCTGCTTACTTTTTACTGTATTTTATTGCTATTAACTAATCTGCATGGTTAAACTAAAATTGTCTGCCTTACAGGGCCTGATCAATAATTTTTTACTGTCACACTGTTTGTAAAGCTTTATAGCTAGTGTCACTGTGTAAAAGGTATTAACGGGAAAGTTTCTGTACTTAAGCACCTATTTGTTTGTTTTGATTTCCAGCCAAGGAGTGTATCATATAACTGATTTGTTTGCAGTTAAAAGCATTCTGTAGAGTCTCCTTGCTCCTTTATCTGTTTAAAAACTTTTATTTTGTGGCTCAATGCTGTTCTTCTGCTGTGAAAAGCATTTCTGTACTGTTTACTGTCTAAAGGAGTATAGGCTAGTAGCCTTAGTACTGTCCCAGTTCAGATTTGCTGTCTCTGGGCCTGTTTATTTTTGTAGTGATTGTTCTGAGCACATGACCAGGCCATCTTGAATTAGCACAATCCTTTATTTACCTTTGTGGCAGGATTGTGTTGATTGGCTGCTGGCTAATGGGGGTTGGGTGGTCTAGGTCTTGGAGTAAGCAGTCATTGGTTCTTTTCAGCTTTTTTAAAAAAAGTTGTCTAAGGTTGTATCTTCTGGTATTTAAGCCCTAACTTTGAGAGGATCTCTGTCTATACACAAAGAGCTGAGTGGAGGAGGGGCATTGACTACAATACAACGGGAATTTCAGAAGACAGGCGCCAGACCAAAACAGACTTTTTTGGGGCTATCTGTGGGCAAAAAGCGGAGGAATTAACATCGGATACTGGGACAGTTGTGGGAGCACAGTCGAGTGTGAACGGACTTGTTTCAACAGATGCATCTTTAGTAGCGGAGGACTTTACATTACCGTACACAACTCCTAGTAAGTCCCGTATTGACTATCATTATACAACTGGTTGTATAAAGACATTTAGTAATAAGGTTACAGCTATTTCTGATGGTAATGTTCATGACATGCAAGCAATGGATGATGGCAAACATATGGTACAACATTATGATAGTAGTTGTTTGGATACGCAATTAGTTCAAGTGTATGATCATGATGAGAATGAAAAAGTATTACTAGAATTAAGTACGTATCAATATAATGAAATAATTTCAAGTTATGATGCAAATGATGGAATAGAAATCAATGGAGATAAGCAAACTGTAAATATGCCAAACTATTTGCAATATTCAGTTAATTTTTGTATTAATCTAAATCCAGATAATTATATTATACAAGGTGGGAATTATGCACAACCCTGTGATAAAGAAACAATGGTATGTTCAAACATGGACAACCTGATAGAACATAATGTGCAATTTTTAAGTCATCCTATGATTATAATGAATGAAAAGCAAGATTATAAGATATATAACTATTCTTCTAAGGATATCACAATAGCACATGCAAATTTATTTTCGAAAGGATTGAATTTTGTCCCATGTATCAAAGGCAATATTGTACAATCCATATTAGACTTAAAATTATTTTCTAGAAAATTAAATTTAAAAGTATATTTTGACAACAATAATGAAAGTAATATAGGGGTACATAATGTGTTCACGAAACCAAGTCTATTCAATCCACCCATGAATGAGGAAATAACTCAATTTGAAAAGAGAACTGAATATGATATAAGACAATTTTATAAAAAATATAAATATAACAAATACGTTAACATTACAGCAAGTGAAAAGCAGCTTTTGAAAGAAATCCAAAATGATCCAACATTAAGAGTTATGAGACCTGATAAAGGTAATGGTATAGTCATTTTAGACTACAACGATTACAGCTTATATATGACTAACATGTTAATGAATAAAACATATGTAGAAATTAGTAGAAACCAAGTACATATAGCATATAAAAGAATTGATACAAAATTAGAAGATATGCTATATCAAGGGGGTATCACTGAATTAGAGTATAACTATTTGAGAAATGAATATCCAGTTATCAGTGGTATCTTCGGAATACCAAAAATTCATAAAGGACTTGATAACTTGGATTTCAGACCCATAGTAGATGGAAGCAGAAGTGTCACATGCAATATAAGCAAATATTTGGATCATTTCTTTAAGGAAAGCATGAAATATTTCAGTTATATTACAAAAGATTCATGGGATTTTTTGAGTAGACTAAATAAAGTTAATATGAAAAAAGAATATGTTTTCATTACAATAGATGTAGTAAGTTTATTCACTACAATACCTCATGATGTAGGCCTTATATGGCTGGAAGAACAACTTTATTCAACAAAGCTATATGAACAAGATCAAATTAATACATTTATAAATTTAATGGAAATTGTGTTGAATAACAATTATATATTCTTCGAAGGTAGTTATTTCCAGCAAATTAGTGGAGTAGCAATGGGGGCACCTTGTGCCCCCATGTATGCGAATCTAATTATGAGTTACTGGGAACAAAACTATCTATTCACTACAGAATTTCGTGAACACATTATTATGTATACCAGATATCTAGACGATATTTTCATTATATGGAATAAAAATAATGATATTAATATGTTGGATACATTTTTGCAATATATTAACAACACAGTTAAATTTTTGCAGTTTACTTATAATGTCCAAGAATATAACATTAATTATCTGGACGTGGATGTAACATATGATAAACAAACAAATAAGTTGAATACAAAAATATATAGAAAACCCACATTTTCAAATGCTTACTTGCACTTTGATAGTTGGCACCCTGACCATCAGAAAAAAGCCATTGTGAAGGGGCAGATGGTCAGGGCGGCCAGAATGGTCAGTGAAGAACTTGACTTTATTACAGAAATGAAATACATTATGCAGCTTTTCATTAATAGGGGGTATCCAGAACAATTTTGTGTCCGGATATATGAAGAAATAATCAACAAAAGAAGGAATGGTATTTACACAGCAATTTTAAATACTGGTATAATATCGAATCACAAGTTGGATAATATGGATGAAACATTTAACAATAATATCCCATTATATATCATTAAATTTGATGACTGTACCAAACATATAGAAGGTATTATTAAGAAAAATTGGGATTTTTTCATTAATGACAAAGTTGGGAGACAAGTATTTTATGGAATAATAAAATTTGTGTATAAAAAAAGTCCTTCTTTTAAAAATATATTGGAACACAAAAGTAAAACTGGGCAATGTATGAGTGCAAGAAAAGGGAATTTCAAATGTGGAGCATGTAAGACATGCAATTATATTCATGTAACAGATTTTAATGTTACAATTAATGGATGTAATATATTAATATATGGACATTATAACTGTCAAACCACTAATATAGTATATATCGCCTTGTGTCAGCAATGTAATGTATTTTACGTGGGAAAAACGAAAAGAAAATTCAGACAAAGAATCAAAGAACATCTATTGGATATAAAACATCAGAAGAATAGTAATGCTTTAGCAAGACACATTATGGAATATAAAGATCATACCTTTAAATTTATGGTAGTAACTCAAATTAAACAAGATCTACAGGGAAAGACAACCATATATCATTTGGATATGGAAGAATTAAAATGGCAAATACTGCTTAATGCATGTATACCTCCGGGTATAAACGAATATATGAGCATTATGCCAGTATTGAAATTAAATAGGATATACAATGTATGACATAGTATGATATTCATTAATCAAGTATCAAATTCATTTATTTATTTATTTAAAATCTAATAATTTGCATAAAAATTAAATATTATAACAACATAAGATCAAATATTGATACATATTATGGATACATACACTTATAATGGAATCAATATATACAGGGTGCAATTTTTTTCACACAATTTTTTCATAAAAATTTCTTTTATAATTTAATCATATTAACTGTATAATAAAGATAGGAATACATCACATTAAAAACATTAAAATTAAGCTTTCTGCTTATAAGATTACATTATAACAGCATACAACTTGATATATATTCCATTAATAAATTAAATTGTAGTAAAAGAAAATATATACTCAGCAACAACATAGGGTTAATATATATATTCATTATGGCATACATGTAGTATAATAATAATACACAGGATAATAAATCATTGATTATATGTCATTACAAATTGATCAAATTAATAGCTATATACAATTTTATAGTATTTTGTAAGTTGATTTGTATTAGATTATATGTATTTGTCTATTTGTAAAGTGCATGAGAGTATAAAGTGTATATATATGTGTTGGTTTTAAATGAGAGAGAAAACGTATATATTTATATACAATTTTTTTGAATCAATACCATTTCCCTTTTAAGAAAGTATGGCGGGAAATTAGGTCATTAATTAATATGATTATTGAATAATCAGTATTGTATAAATAAATGATGTAGAATGGTAGACTGTATTCTGAGGAAGTTCGTAAGGACGAAACCTAGGTCAACAATAAAGCAGTGTTCGTGTAAAGGTGGTTACGGAGTTTTTTCTACAGTTTTTTGAATTGGTCAGTATTTACCAGTTTGGTTTGTTCTCTTGTGGATATCTGTTCATCTCCTTATTGGCATTGTATCGGCCTCACCTTGCTTTTATACTACAAATTTCTGTACTGTTTACTGTCTAAAGGAGTATAGGCTAGTAGCCTTAGTACTGTCCCAGTTCAGATTTGCTGTCTCTGGGCCTGTTTATTTTTGTAGTGATTGTTCTGAGCACATGACCAGGCCATCTTGAATTAGCAGAAGCCTTTATTTACCTTTGTGGCAGGATTGTGTTGATTGGCTGCTGGCTAATGGGGGTTGGGTGGTCTAGGTCTTGGAGTAAGCAGTCATTGGTTCTTTTCAGCTTTTTTAAAAAAAGTTGTCTAAGGTTGTATCTTCTGGTATTTAAGCCCTAACTTTGAGAGGATCTCTGTCTATACACAAAGAGCTGAGTGGAGGAGGGGCATTGACTACAACTCTGATCTGAGATATATAACAATAAGTATCCTGTTTTTTTGGCTTATTTATACTGGTTATTGCTTCTAGCAATTTATATATAGCACTTTTTATTGCATGCTGCATACTTTTTACTGTATTCTATTGCTATTAACTAATCTGCATGGTTAAACTAAAGTTGTCTGCCTTACAGGGCCTGAGAAATAAGTTTTTTACTGTCACACTGTTTGTAAAGCTTTATAGCTAGTTTCACTGTGTGAAAGGTATTAACGGGAAATTTTCTGTACTTGTTAAGCATTTATTTGTTCTGATTTCCAGCCAATGAGTGTATCATATAACTTATTTGTTTGCAGTTAAAAGCATTCTGTAGAGTCTCCTTGCTCCTTTATCTGTTTAAAAACGTTCATTTTGTGGCTCATTGCTGTTTTTCTGCTGTGATAAACATTTCTGTAGTGTTTACTGTCACTCGGTGGCTTTGCAGTTGCCTGCCCCTAGTGTAAATTTGATCTGGGACACTCCTTCCAGTCTAGTGTCATTAGCTCATTCTACCTAATACAGAGAGAACATCTGAGAAGGCCAACCCACTTGGTTTCTTTCCTTCTGTTCCTCCTTTCTCCCTTTCTAAAAAAAAAATGCCTGAATCTCCTTGTGTTCTGATTGTGCTTCTCAAGCATTTTGTAAATAGAGTATATTTTAGTGCATTTATGGAAACTGTATTTGCCTTAATATTGCTACAACTCACGTGTTTTAGTTTGCACTGCATTTGAATTGTTTTAGTGTGTTTTAGCTTATTTTCTGTATATATAGACTTTTCTGTATATGTAGACTAGCTACTTATTCTACTGTATTACTGCCTCTTAAATTTAAAAAGTTTTAAATTGCTAATTTTGTAGAGTTTTAATTGCATTTACTATTTAGGGCTACATACTCAAGTGCATTAACCTTTTCTGTGTTTATTTACTGCATTATTGCATTATTTAACCTGTTTTAACCAAAAAAAAAAAAACAACCCCCCCAAAAAATACTATCTTGTTTGCTCGTTTCCCACCTTTCCTAGCTAATATAGTCCAGATCCCAGGTTTTGCGGTTTCAGGAATTTATTTTCTGTGTTCAGAGCTATCCAGACCTTGCTGTGGTAGAGAGAAGTCCTACTGCTTACCAGTGGGAGTGGTGAGCACTGTTCTGCCTATCTAACACTAGAGGAGTGGTTTCCAGCTCTGAACTTGTAATTTTATTAGCCTTTTTGGGCTGATTTCTATCCCTTTCAACTTTCTGGCTTATCAATGCATGTATTTGCACATTTTACATTGTGCAGCACTGCGGGGCTACGGTTAAACTATTCCAGGTGCCAGAAAGTCTGCTCTTTAAAATTTCCCTTAGAACTGGCTGGTTTCTCAGTAGTAGCACTAAAATATGAACCCCCGTGACTAGCACTTACTCTAGAACCTGCTGGAAAGCACTAGGAAGCCTTAAACTGATACAAGCACTCAACTCTCCTTGTTAATAAGGAGAAATTAATCATAGGCACTAAACAGCCTATAATTGCAAAGTACCTTGCAAAGGTAAGGGAAAACAGCTCTTGTACTTTACAAAAAAAAACACCTAAAGAGACATGTCCAAGGGTCAGCTTCCAGTGATTTCTCCTGACCACCTGGTGAATCTGGGCATATTGGGGCAATGCAGCAACTGCCTCATGTACACAGACAACCCTCTCCTCCTACTCCCCAACACTACAACCTGTGAGAGATGCACTTACATAGCCAAACTGGAAGCAAAGCTCTCTCCAAGATTGTGCTAGACAGTCAAGAGAATAAGGTTAACACCTGCACTACACCTCAAGCAACACATAGCCCTTCAAAACCCACACCATCAACACCTACATATAGCAACACTAAACCCACATATGCAGAGGCCCTTAACATTAACCTGTCCAAGCAACAAGGACCTCCGAAGCTGAAATGCAAACAAACACCAGTCACAACTGAAGTGACACATAGCTCACAACACCAGTGTGCCACCCAACAACAGCCCAGAAGGCAAGACAATGTACCCAACACTTTAGTCATAGGTGACTGTATAGTCAAGCACACTGATGTCCTGCTCACCAGACTGAACAAGGAGAAAATTACAGTCAGCTGCCTGTCAGGTGCCAGGATCCATCACATAATGCATGCACTCAAGTCACTCCACAACAAGTACAAATACGACTCTGTCATTGTCCATGTTGGAGTGAATGACTTGAGATGTACCTCCCTTGACTACATGAAAAAAAACATGGAAGAGCTCTTGGATCATGTGGCCCAGGCAGATATGACCCTAGCCCTGAGTAGCACCCTGCCTTCACCCAGAATGATACCACAGTACAGGGACAAAATGATTGACTTCAACAATTGGCTAAGCTTCTGGTGTCATTCAAAGCGGATCCAGTATCTGCCTGGGACGACATGATCGACAAACCACGATGCTTTGCCAGAGATGGTCTATACCTGTCACCCCTGGGATTCAGGTTAATGGCTAAAGCTCTTGCCACCCCTATAGTGCCTTTTTTAGGCAAGGTTCAAAAGACAAAACTGCCACCGTAACAGATTCAAGCATGCAAAATCTGAAGGTAATGCTACTCAATGCTAGAAGTCTAAACCTCAAAATGCACTCTCTTGAGGCACTCCTGAAAATGGAAAACATCAATATCTGTGCAGTAACTGAGACCTGGTTCAAGGTTCCAGAGAGCACGCCTGCAATACCAGGCTACAACTCTTACTACACTTTTCGGCCACCAAACAAAGACCGAAACACTAAAGGTGGAAGAGTGTCCATATTCACCAAGGATATTCACACCCCCAGGCTAGTTGCCCAACACAATGCATCTGAAATTCTCCAGGTGCAACTAACACTAGGTAAGACTGCAATCCAAATTGTAGCTTGCTACAGATCCCCCACCATGCCCCAAGATTCTCACTACACGTTTCTAAATATACTGGAAAATATTAAAATACAACCAAACACCCTAATACTGGGTGATTTCAACTACCCTGCCATTAACTAGGAAAACTACTCGGGTACCAACACCTTTTCCCAACGGTTCTTGGAATTCATAAATTCCAATGCCCTGGATCAACGAATCCATTGTCCCACCAGGGGGCTCCAATATCCTAGACCAGGTCATTACCAAAATGGGAGATAGATGCTCCAAACCAATGGTCACCCCCTCATTGGTCAGTTCTGACCATAAGCAAATCACCCTAGACATCCACATCCCACCCCCAACCCCCAGTAAGGAAACCTCCATAAAAAAACTTCTTCAAAGCCAACTTCATGCTACTCAAGTCAGAAGTGACAAACTTCATGACGCCCATGCAGACGGGAGCTGAAAGTTCAACTGCTGAATCCTACACTAAAGCACTGTACGAGCACATCCACTCGTGCATGAATCGTGCCATCCCAAATAGATCCAAGACGTTCTCCTCCAAGAAAAGGAAGCCAATCTGGTGTTCCCCTGCCATAAACAAACTATGCAACAGAAGGAAGAAACTGTTGCAGAAAAGAAGAAAATCCCAGGATGCAAAAAACTCCCTTACCAGCCTCAGTAAGAAGCTGAGATCCCTCATAAAATCCTCCGCTAGTTACGAAAATAAAATTGCCAAAGATTCCAAAGACAACCACAAGGCATTCTATAGTTATGTCAAGAATATAAATGGCAATGCTCAGATCTGCTCTAAGCTACAACAGAATGGCATTAAATATACTGATCCCAAGGATATTGCCAATATCCTGGCAGATCGATTAAGTGTCAACTTCACTCTCCTCTCACCCACTAAAGGGCCCATCTCAATACCAAATGATTGCCAAATTCCAGTAATCACAGCCACATAGGTAGAAACCACACTCTCCAAAGCTAAGAATACAGCATCCATGGCACCAGATGACATCCCTGACTGTGTACTACATGAACTACAAAATGAACTGGTACCTCAACTAAGTGTCATGTTTAATCATAGCCTCACCTCAAGCTTCGTGCCCACTGAGTGGTGCACAGCTACAGTTATCCCATTCCACAAGGGGGGAATCCACCTTGAATCCCAGGAACTACCGCCCCATCAGTCTGATGAGCCTGATCTGCAAGGGCATGGAAGGCATTATCATGGAACTTATAAACAAAGACATTGGCATCCTTCAAACACTGGACCCCACCCAGTTTGGGTTCATGAAGGGCCGATCTTGTCTCCTGAACCTGATTGACTTCTTTGAATCAGTCTCCAGAGCCGTAGACAAGGGTAAGACGGTCCACACAGCCTATCTGGACCTCACCAAGGCCTTCGACACCATCCCCCACTCTGGAATCATAGCTAAACTTACTAAGCTGGGTATAAATCCCTACATCACTCGATGGGTTGCCAACTGGCTTACTGACAGAAGCCAGACTGTAAAAGAAGCCGACTCCAGATCCAGCTCCAGACAAGTGACAAGTGGAGTACCTCAGGGTTCGGTCCTGGGATCGCTCTTGTTTGGCATCTATTTCTCTTAAGTACTGGCCAACACTAAGGGACTCTGGTTAACAAAGTTAGTAGATGACTGCAAACTGGGAGCCATTACTGAATCCCCAAATGATGTGGATATTCTACAAAAAGGCCTTACAGAAACAGATGCTTGGTGCCAGAGCCATGGGCTCAAGCTTAATGCCAAGAAATGTATAGTTATCCCCTTTGGGAAAAAACATGTACCCATAAATTACCACATATGTGGCAGTACACTAAACACCGAAAGTGTGATGAGAGACTTAGGGACACAGGTGGACAGTGGTCTCACCTTCGATAACAATATCGCCACAACAGTCAGGAAATCTTTCTGTGTGGCACACCTCATCACTAAGGGCTTTTCATCCAGAAAAAAGGAGGTCATTGTCCCACTGTACTCATCCCTCATTAGACCCATTATAGAGTACAACGCCCCATTTGGTATGTACCTCACAAGACATCTGCAACAGCTGGAAAGGCCACAGAAATACCTCACTAAAAGAATCACTGGCCTAAAGCAGATGCCCTATGCTGACCGCCTAAAAAAACTCCAGTTATACTCTGTGGCATATCGTCTACTCAGAGGCAATCTCTGCTTAACATACAAGGCCATGTCAAACCCTGAGCTGTTGGACATGCTCCACTTAAAGAAATCCCAATCCCTTAGAGCCACATGCTCCAGGAATCTAAACCTTGTCATCACAATGAACAAAACATGCTGGAGGGATAGGTTCCTGACCCAGACAAATATATAAAGATAGAAATCTGTTAAGATATACTAATACTTTCCTTTGCAATCATGTTACATTTTCATCCCTATTAGACCCCACTCCTTTTTCCATAATCACCATCTGATTTTACTTAATATTGTTGCTAAAACCCATTTACCATTAAATATAATTTTATTTATTATTTTCATCCATACAACTCATATAACATAAAATTACTTTTTTGTCTATTTTTTTAAATATTCTTTACTTCTGTTTTTTATGATAGCCATATTTAATTTCATATTTAATCCTATCCATGTTTATTTTATCCACTTCTTTTATATCTTCAAAAATCTTATTTATATAGTTTTCCCCATAGCTTTTTTACTCTTTTACATTTCAAAAATTCATATTCTATACTTTCTTCTTCTTGACAATGTAAACATATTGTGTCACTTTTCTTTTTATATTCCATATTTCTTTTTACTGGCACTTTATCTATTGCCTGCCTACACAAAAACATCTTGACATTGTACTTTCTGATTACACCATTTGCTTCTTATTTTTATAGCTATAATTTGTTAATCTGTTAGATTTTCCCACGGCTTTACATAGCAATGTTTTATCATCGCATTTTTATATCATACTTTTCTATCTTTTTCTATATCATCAGTTTTTATTTTTCCAGAAAATATTTTTTCTTGGTAACATTTTATTTTTGCATTGATATACTCTTTTTCTCTTTTTATCATACCCCAAAATGTATTATAATTATATTTATTAAATTTTAATAATATCTCATCCTTTTTATTTATCCACTTTAGCACATTGTACAAATTTAATGAAGCAGTGTATGCCACTGGGTTAATTAATTACTTTATCTAGCTTATTTAAAAAAAAACTAATTTTCCAACTCTTTATTCTCTTTTTCTGTTAACTTTTTTCTTTCCATGTTTTTTTCATTACCTTCTTTTTTTTTTAAACATTTCTTGTACATATTGTACTACACTATTCATAATCTTTTCCTAAGTTCTTGCTATTTGTCCTTTTACATTTTTATTTCTCTCATTACACTACCATCTTCCTTTACTAATCTGCTTAAGTAGGTTGATATTTCCCTTTTTCTTTGTAAAAATATTGTTGCTTATATAACAATTCTTGTATTCAGATCGCCCATGTTGGTAATGACCATGTCAAGGATATTTGAGCCCCTGGTGGGACTATGGCTTAGTTGATCCAGGGCATTGGAATTTATGAATTCCAAGAACCATTGGGCAAAGGTGTTGGTACCCGAATAGTTTTCCCAATTAATGGCAGGGCAGTTGAAATCACCCAGTATTAGGGTGTTAGGTTGTATCTTAATATTTTCCAGTATGTTTAGAAAGGTGTAGTGAGAATCTTGGGGCATGGTGGGGGATCTGTAGCAAGCTACAATTTGGATTGCAGTCTTACCTAGTGTTAGTTGCACCTGTAATATTTCAGACGCATTGTGTTGGGCAACTAGCCTGGAGGTGTGAATATCCTTGGTGAATATGGACAGTCCACCACCTTTAGTGTTTCGGTCCTGGTTTGATGGCCGAAAAGTGTGTTAAGAGTTGTAGCCTGATATTGCAGGGGTGCTCTCTTGAGCCTTGAACCAGGTCTCAGTTACTGCACAGATATCGATGTTCTCCATTTTTAGGAGTGCCTCGAGAGAGTGCATTTTTAGGTTTAGACTTCTAGTATTGAGTAGCATAACCTTCAGATTTTGTGTGTTTTTATTTGCTACTGTGGTAGTTTTGTCATTTGAGCCTTGCCTAAAAAAGGCACTATGGGGGTGGCAAGAGCCTTAGCCAGTACCCTGAATCCAAGGGGTGACAGGTGCAGACCATCCCTGGCAAAGCATCGTGGTTTGTCGATCATGGCACCCCAGGCAGACAGATACTGGATCCCCTTTGAGTGACACCAGAAACCTAGCCAATTGTTGAAGTCAATCATTTTGTCTTTATACTGTGGTATCATTCTGGGTGAAGGCAGGATGCTACTCAGGGCTAGGGTCATACCTGCCTGGGCCACATGAGCTGAGAGTTCTTCCATGTCTCTTTTCATGGAGTCCAGGGAGGTATGTCTCAAGTCATTAACACCAACATGGACAATGACAGAGTCGTATTTGTACTTGTTGTGGAATGACTTGAGTGCATGGGTTATGTGGCATATTCTGGCTCCCGACAGGCAGCTGATGGTAATTTTCTCCTTGTCCAGCCTGGTGAGTGGGACATCAGTGTGCCTGACTATGGAGTCACCTATGACTAAGGTGTTGGGTACGTTGTCTTGCCTTAGGGGCTGTAGTTGGGTGGCACACTGGTGTTTTGAGCTATGTGTTACTTTGGTTGTGATTGTTTTTTTTTTGTATATCAGCTTTGGAGGTCCTTGTTGCTTGGGCAGGTTAATGTTAAGGGCCTCTGCATATGTGCATTTAGTGTTTCTATGTGTGGGTGTTGGTGATGTGGGTTTTGAAGGTCTATGTTTTGCTTGAGGTATAGTGCAGGTGTTAACCTTCTCCTCTTGACTGTCTAGCACAATCTTGGCTGGAGAGAAGTAACAACCAAAGTTCTATTCTACACTGGATCCTAGTCACAGACCCTACTAGATATTCTAACTCCGGTACTCTCCCAGACACTTTAAGCAAACATCTACCTGCATATACTTGCAGGTCTACCTCCCAATCACCTACAACCCATAATTAAAAAGGCTCCCACCATCTATCTAACTTTAGTCAACAGCTGTTTATTAATATTCTAAAATCGTTAAGTTGGTCCATGCTAAAAACATTACCCCTAGCCAGTGCAGTCAACTACTTCAACAAGCTATTCCTAGATACCCTTAACAGCCTAGCTCCACTTTGAACAAAAGAACTAAAACTGGTCATGCACCTTGGCTTATAAAATCTACAAAAAAAGTTACTAGTAAACAGAGGCAAAGATTGGAAGGAATGGCCGAAGAACAGAAATGAACTAGATTTACAAAATTACAGACAATTGTGTAATCAAGCAAAGAGATTTATAGCCATTGATATGAAACAGTATTTCACACAACTATCTGGCCACAAAAACAACCCCCAAAAAATTTGGTCCACCATTTTATCATTACTCACCCCAGGGTACAAACAAAATTCTGCTCTAGCCACAGACAAATCTCCACCTGAAATAGCAGAAATGTTTAATGCTCACCTTATAGATTCATAGGTTCATAGGTTCATACTAGGCTATCTGCCCTAGGGCATTTATAAGCCTAGCCAGAGTGTGTTTGGCTTTCGCCACCCATTTTAAATTAATTTTGCTATGCCCTTTTTCGAGGTTAGTATACTGTGCCTCTGTCTAACAGTGACACAGAAGTGATACCCAGGGTAAACCTACGATCTCCCATCCACTCATCAAGATTCCTCTTGAAGAGAGTCAATGAGGGACTCTGCCTAACCGGGACTGGGATTTTATTCCAGAGTGAAGGGAGCCTCTGGGTTATGAATCTGTCCCTCCAGCATGTCCTATTTATTTCAGTGCTGAGGTTCAAGTCTCTCGAGCGTGTAGCTCGATGGGATTTGGATTTTCTGAGGTGCAGCATGTCCATTAATTCCGGGTTGGACATGGCTTTATACGTCAGGCACAGATCACCTCTAAGCAGGCGGTATGTCACTGAGTAGAGCTGGAGTTTCTTTAACCGGGCAGCATATGGCATCTGTCTGAGCCCTTTGATCCTCTTGGTGAGGTACTTTGGGGTCTTTCCAGTTGCTGCAGGTGTCTGGTAAGGTACATCCCAAAAGGGCATTGTACTCAATTATTGGCCTGATGAGGGATGAGTAAAGAGGCACGATGACCTCCCCTGATCTAGATGTGAATCCCTTCATGATTAGGTGGGCTATATAAAATGTTTTTCTAACCACTTTAGCCACGTGGTTGTCAAATGAGAGATTGCTATCAACTTGGGTCCCCAGGTCCCTAATTACTTCTTTCAGATTTAATCGATTACCACCTATGTGGTAATTTGTGGGCACTTTGTTTTTGCCAAAGGCCATGACTATACACTTTTTGGCGTTTAGCTTGAGGCCATGGCTCTGGCACCAGTTGCCTGTTTCTATGAGGCCCTTTTGGAGGATGCTTGTGTCGGCTGGAGAGTCGATTATGGAGCCCAGTTTGCAGTCATCTGCGAACTTGGTCAGCCACAGTCCTTCCGTGTTGGCCTGTACCTCCGAGAAATATATACCGCACAAGGGAGGTCCCAGGACTGAGCCTTGAGGGATGCCACTTGTAACTGGTTTGGAGTCTGACATGGCTCCAGCAATTCTAACCATGTGGGTTCTGTCCTTGAGCCAGTTTGCAACCCATCTAGTGACATAGGGGTTTATATTTAAGCTGGTGAGCTTATCTATAATGCCCGAGTGGGGTATTGTATCAAAGGCTTTTGCAAGGTCCAGGTAGGCTGTGTGGACCACCTTCCCCTCATCAATGGCCTTGATAACTGTTTCAAATAAATTGACAAGGTTTAAGAGGCAGGATCTGCCCTTAACAAAGCCGAACTGGTAGGATCCAGTGTCTGTAGGTCCCCAATATCTTTATTTATGAGGTCCATGATGATCCTTTCCATAGCTTTGCAGACCAAGCTAGTCAGGCTTATGGAGCAATAGTTTCCAGGATCTGTTGAGGCACCACCTTTGTGGAGAGGGACCATTGTTGCTGTATGCCACTCTTTGGGTACATATCCTGTAGTAAGGCTGAGATTGAACAGTAGTTTTATGTTTTGGTTTAGCTCTTCTTGGAGTTCATGTAGGATCAGCCGGGACACCGCCTGGTCCCATTGATGCTGTGTTTTTGCTTTGGAGGGGGCGGCTCTTACCTGAGCATCTGAGATGTCAGGGGGGCAGCACTCTGCTGGGATAGATGTTTGCCCTTTTGGTGGGGAGGTGGGGGGGAGTTTGTGCTGAACCTGTCAGCTAGGATGTTGGCAATGTCTGTGGGTTCGGTGTATTTTTTGTCATTTTGGACTAATTTTGAGCATATCTGGGAATTCCCACCCAGGTTCCTAACATAACTAAAGAAAGCCTTGTGATTATCTTTAGTGTCCTGTGCAATTTTTCTCTCTAAGCTGGCCTTAGACGATTTTATGAGTGCCCGTAGTTTTTTGCTAATACTGATCAGAGATGCCTTCCCTTTTTGGGATTTTGCTCTATCATGTAGTAGCTTCCTCCTTCTATTGTATAGTTTGTTTATGGCTGGGGTCCACCAGACAGTATGTCTGCCTTTGGAAGATTGGGCCTTGGTTTTATTTGGGATTGCATGATCCATGCATTCCTGAAGGTGTTCATAGAATGCGTTTATAAAGGATTCTGCGGTCTGGGCTGTATTTTCCACAGGCCCGGGGCTTTGAAGGATTCCACCTCAGTTTTGAGGAGTGTTCTAGCACAATCTTGGATGGAGAGAAGTAACAACCAAAGTTCTATTCTACACTGGATCCTAGTCACAGACCCTACTAGATATTCTAACTCCGGTACTCTCCCAGACACTTTAAGCGAACATCTACCTGCATATACTTGCAGGTCTACCTCCCAATCACCTACAACCCATAATTAAAAAGGCTCCCACCATCTATCTAACTTTAGTCAACAGCTGTTTATTAATATTCTAAAATCGTTAAGTTGGTCCATGCTAAAAACATTACCCCTAGCCAGTGCAGTCAACTACTTCAACAAGCTATTCCTAGATACCCTTAACAGCCTAGCTCCACTTTGAACAAAAGAACTAAAACTGGTCATGCACCTTGGCTTATAAACTCTACAAAAAAAGTTACTAGTAAACAGAGGCAAAGATTGGAAGGAATGGCAGAAGAACAGAAATGAACTAGATTTACAAAATTACAGACAATTGTGTAATCAAGCAAAGAGATTTATAGCCATTGATATGAAACAGTATTTCACACAACTATCTGACCACAAAAACAACCCCCAAAAAATTTGGTCCACCATTTTATCATTACTCACCCCAGGGTACAAACAAAATTCTGCTCTAGCCACAGACAAATCTCCACCTGAAATAGCAGAAATGTTTAATGCTCACCTTATAGGTTCATAGGTTCATAGGTTCATACTAGGCTATCTGCCCTAGGGCATTTATAAGCCTAGCCAGAGTATGTTTGGCTTTCGCCACCCATTTTAAATTAATTTTGCTATGCCCTTTTTCGAGGTTAGTATACTGTGCCTCTGTCTAACAGTGACACAGAAGTGATACCCGGGGTAAACCTACGATCTCCCATCCACTCATCAAGATTCCTCTTGAAGAGAGTCAATGAGGGACTCTGCCTAACTGGGACTGGGATTTTATTCCAGAGTGAAGGGAGCCTCTGGGTTATGAATCTGTCCCTCCAGCATGTCCTATTTATTTCAGTGCTGAAGTTCAAGTCTCTTGAATGCGTAGCTCGATGGGATTTGGATTTTCTGAGGTGCAGCATGTCCATTATCTCCGGGTTGGACATGGCTTTATACGTCAGGCACAGATCACCTCTAAGCAGGCGGTATGCCACTGAGAAGAGCTGGAGTTTCTTTAACCGGGCAGCATATGGCATCTGTTTGAGCCCTTTGATCCTCTTGGTGAGGTACTTTTGGGGTCTTTCCAGTTGCTGCAGATGTCTGGTAAGGTACATCCCAAAAGGGGCATTGTACTCAATTATTGGCCTGATGAGGGATGAGTAAAGAGGCACGATGACCTCCCCTGATCTAGATGTGAATCCCTTCATGATTAGGTGAGCTATATAAAATGTTTTTCTAACCACTTTGGCCACGTGGTTGTCAAATGAGAGATTGCTATCAACTTGGGTCCCCAGGTCCCTAATTACTTCTTTCATACTTAATGGATTACCACCTATGTGGTAATTTGTGGGCACTTTGTTTTTGCCAAAGGGGATGACTATACACTTTTTGGCGTTTAGCTTGAGGCCATGGCTCTGGCACCAGTTGCCTGTTTCTATGAGGCCCTTTTGGAGGATGCTTGTGTCGGCTGGAGAGTCAATTATGGAGCCCAGTTTGCAGTCATCTGCGAACTTGGTCAGCCACAGTCCTTCCGTGTTGGCCTGTACCTCTGAGAAATATATACCGCACAAGGGAGGTCCCAGGACTGAGCCTTGAGGGATGCCACTTGTAACTGGTTTGGAGTCTGACATGGCTCCAGCAATTCTAACCATGTGGGTTCTGACCTTGAGCCAGTTTGCAACCCATCTAGTGACATAGGGGTTTATATTTAAGCTGGTGAGCTTATCTATAATGCCCGAGTGGGGTATTGTATCGAAGGCTTTTGCGAGGTCCAGGTAGGCTGTGTGGACCACCTTCCCCTCGTCAGTGGCCTTGGTGACTGTTTCAAAGAAATCGACCAGGTTTAAGAGGCAGGATCTGCCCTTAACAAAGCCGAACTGGGTAGGATCCAGTGTCTGTAGGTCCCCAATATCTTTATTTATGAGGTCCATGATGATCCTTTCCATAGCTTTGCAGACCAAACTAGTCAGGCTTATGGGGCGATAGTTTCCAGGATCTGTTGAGGCACCACCTTTGTGGAGAGGGACCATTGTTGCTGTATGCCACTCTTTGGGTACATATCCTGTAGTAAGGCTGAGATTGAACAGTAGTTTTATGTTTTGGTTTAGCTCTTCTTGGAGTTCATGTAGGACGCAGCCCGGGACACCGTCTGGTCCCATTGATGCTGTGTTTTTTGCTTTGGAGGGGGCGGCTCTTACCTGAGCATCTGAGATGTCAGGGGGGCAGCACTCTGCTGGGATAGATATTTGCCCTTTTGGTGGGGAGGGGGGGGAGTTTGTGCTGAACCTGTCAGCTAGGATGTTGGCAATGTCTGTGGGTTCGGTGTATTTTTTGTCATTTTGGACTAATTTTGAGCATATCTGGGAATTCCCACCCAGGTTCCTAACATAACTAAAGAAAGCCTTGTGATTATCCTTAGTGTCCTGTGCAATTTTGCTCTCTAAGCTGGCCTTAGACGATTTTATGAGTGCCCGTAGTTTTTTGCTAATACTGATCAGAGATGCCTTCCCTTTTTGGGATTTTGCTCTATCATGTAGTAGCTTCCTCCTTCTGTTGTATAGTTTGTTTATGGCTGGGGTCCACCAGACAGTACGTCTGCCTTTGGAAGATTGGGCCTTGGTTTTATTTGGGATTGCATGATCCATGCATTCCTGAAGGTGTTCATAGAATGCATTTATAAAGGATTCTGCGGTCTGGGCCGTATTTTCCACAGGCCCGGGGGCTTTGAAGGATTCCACCTCAGTTTTGAGGAGTGTGAAATTTGCTTTAGAGAAGTTTTTCACTCTGGTTTTCTGGGCAGGGGGTGGGGTCGGGATGTGAATATCCAGTGAGATTAGTTTATGGTCTGATCTTACCAGTGAGGGATACACTTCGGTCTGGAGCATAGAGTCCCCATGTTGGTGATGATCAGGTCCAGTATGTTTTCCCCTCTTGTGGGAGTGGTAACAAGTTGTTCCATAGCATTTGAGTTTATAAATTCTAGGAACCTTTGGGCTAGGGTGTTGGAGCTAGAGTAATACTCCCAGTCTATGTTTGGGTAGTTGAAGTCACCCAATATAATGGTGTTTGGAGAGACCTTCATATTTTCCAGTGTTCTCAGGAAGGCCGAGTGGGGTTCCTGGGTTTGGGAGGGTGGTCTGTAGCAGGCTATAAACTGGATGGCAGTTTTACCCACTGTTAGTTGCACATGGATAGTCTCTGATGCTTCGTGCTGTGCCACTAACCTGGAGGTGTGGGTATCTTTGATGAATATTGATACTCCCCCTCCTTTTGTGGTTCGGTCCAAGTTTTGGGCCTGAAAAGCATGGTATGAGGTATAACCTGGTAGTGCTGGGGTGCTCTCGGGAGCCTTGAACCAGGTTTCTGTTACTGCACAGATATCGATGTTCTCCATGCTAAGGAGAGTTTCGAGTGTGTGCATCTTGAGGTTTAGACTTCTGGCATTGAGTAGCATTACTCTTAGTTTCTTATCCCTTGTGATACCTATGGAGGTGGGTTTGTCTTTTGAGCCTTGCCTAAAAAAGGCACTATGGGGGTAGCAAGAGCCTTTGCCAATATCTGAAAGCCCAGGGGTGACAGGTGCAAGCCGTCCCTAGTGAAGCATCGTGGCTTGTCGAGCATGTCATCCCAGGCTGTCAGGCATTGGATCCCCTTTGAATGACACCAATACTTAAGCCAATTGTTGAAATTGATCATCTTGTCTTCATATTGTGGCATCATTCTTGGTGAGGGTAAGATGCTACTCAAGGTCAGGGTCATACTGGCCTGGGCTACATGCTCAGAGAGCTCCTCTATGTCTCTTTTCATGTAGTCCAGGGAGGTACGTCTCAGGTCATTCACACCAGCATGGACAATGACTGAGTCATATTTGTACTTGCCTTGGAGTGACCTGAGTTCTTGTGTTATGTGGCGGATCCTAGCGCCCAACAGGCAGCTCACCATGACCTTCTCCTTGTTCAGCCTGGTGAGCGGGACGTCAGTGTGCCTGATGATAGAGTCACCTATTACAAATGTATCAGGTGTGTTGTTTAGCCTTAAGGGCTGTGACTGTAAGGCACACTGGCTTTGTGAGCTATATGTTGCACGTGTTTTGTTTTGGGGTAGCGGTTGCTTGGGTGTCTGCTTTGGAGGTCTCTGCTGCTTAGGCAGATTTTTATTTAGAGCCTCCGAGTATGTTTTTGTGTGTTTATGTGTTTGGTTTGCTGTTGTGGTAGGTCTATGTGAGACTGGAATTGTAGTGAGTGTGGTTTCCTTCTCCTCCTGACTGGTTACGCCAGTACTGAGTTGAGAGAGCTTAGCCTCCAGTTTGGCTATATGGTTGCATCTCTCACATGTGTTGGAATTTGTTGGGAGGAGGAGAGGGTTGTCTGAGGTGGTTGTAACATTGCCTCAAGATTCCCAGATTCTCCAGCTGGACCGGAGAGGAGATTGACAACTGACCTTTGGACATGCTAGAATAGTATTGCAAATTCCTTTATAATTGAAAAAAAGGGCCAGTGGGGAACAAGGTACTCAAGGGGAGTTTGTGAGGGTGTAGTGCTTTAATTTTTTAGTGCTGTCTTATATAATTGCTTTAGTGAGCAAGTGCCAGGTAACTTAAATGCAATGTGTTACAGGTAACTTAAATGCAAAAACGACAAACAGTAACTTTCTTTCAAGGGAAACAAGGAAATAAGTACAGTAAGCAATGCAGATATCACTAGGGATCCACAGAAGCGCTGAAAAGCCGCGTTTTAGGTGGAATTAGTGTTTCAGGGAAATAACAAGCAAACAACAACAAGCATACAAACAAAGCTAGATTCAGCAGGCCTGGATCTAGTCTATGCTACAGCAAACAAGGTGTACCAATTTCAGTAAGAAACAGTTCAAATATGCAGGCACTATAAACCTTTAACCAGAAATTCCCAGCTCAGAAGGGCAGAGTCCAGCCTCTCCTCCCACAAGAGTGCAGATCATGAACCTTCTTAATGTAAAATAACTGGCCTGAAGCCCAAGTGCTTAAACCAGAACTAATACACTTTTGGAATAACTTTTAGGTTATAGAAAGTATAGCCAGCTTGGTTAATGATCCTAACAAGCCCCTCAGTACAAATCCCACAACTAATCTCAACCTGAACTCACTGCTTTCCAAACCATTTTCCAAACATACTACTTTCACTCCACTTTCATCCCAAAGCATTCTAACTATACCCCCACAACCATCATCTCTTTCTTTGCAACCTATACCCACTAACTATATACAGGGCTTATTACAAAAAATAAAACCCTGCTCTCTTTCCGATGGCAACCTCCCATCCGAATACTTAAAAATTTTCTGCTGATGCTATTACCTGCCCAGTTAGTTTTCTCATCAATAGATCCATCATGGAACCCTTTGTTCCCTCCCTCTGAAAAAGTCAGTTATAACCCCTATACATAAGGATGGAAAATCTAATGAATTATCTAACTACAGACCCATTTCCATTCTGCCTCTTCTCTCCAAACATTTGGAAAAATGTGTATATAAACAACTCCTTGATCACCTTATTCATCGCAAACTACTTACATCTACCTAACACTGCTTCTGACTAGCATATAGTAAAATGACTGCGCTAATATTCTTTATGGACACAATTAACAAAGCTAGAGACTCAGCAGTATTTCTTGATCTATCAAAAGCATTTGACACAGTCTCACACCATGAACTTTTACAGGAACTTTCCTCCCTAGGCATTTCTCAAGCCTCTCAACATTGGATTTTGAGCTACCTATCTCAAAGACAACAATTCATAAAATGGCATGACTCTCTGTCACAATATTTAACCAATAAAATAAGAGTTCCACAAGGCTGTCATTGTTCATCAGGTCCATGATTATCCTTTCCACAGGCTTGCATATGACGCTAGTCAGACTTACATATCAGTAGTTTAGCAGTCCATTGATGGCCACCCCCTTGTATAGAGGGATGACTGTTGCAGTCATCCACTCTACTGGGACAAATCCAGTCTGGATACTGTGGTTAAATAGCTCCAAGTGGGTCTGCTAGGTTATGTTTCAAGCTATTTAATGGGCACCCTGGGATTCCATCAGGGCCCAATGATTCTGTTTTTCTAGCTTTAGAGAATGTAATGATGACCTGTTTTTCTGTGATAACAGGTAAAAGAATGGTAGGGGATAATTCTTGAGGAGTGACCGGAGGTGATGAAGGGATGAAATTTCAGCTAAATTTATCATCCAGCAAATTTGATATTTCTTCTGGCTGAGTATAGGTATTGCCATCTACAGCCAACTCAGCTTTGTGGTTATCCTTTGTTTGGGAGGATATTTTAGTCTTGTATTTATCTTCTGAAAACTTGAATAATTGTCTGATTTGCCTGTTGAGACTAATGAGAATGTTTTTCTCTGTTTTATACCCTCTCTTTTTTGCGTATGCCAGGGGTCCACCAGCATGACTTGTTTTTCCAGCTAGACCTGGGTTTAGTTCGGTCAGGTACTGCCGTTTCTATGCAGTTGTTTAAGTAGTTGTACAGGGCATTCATGTATACTTCCTCATAGGCCTCCATGTTTTCAGGCTTAGGTGGAGCTTTAAAATCACCTATGCTATCACTTAATTGAAGGTAATTTGCCTTGGAAAAATTCTCTAGGATTTTATGGTTTGATAGGTGTTCTAACATTGCATTTATTTCATTACACTGAGGGGATGGCATCTCTCTCCCCCATATTTGTGAATACTATGTCAAGAATATTGGAGTTCCTAGTGGGAATGCAGACCTGCTGTTCCAGATCATTTGCATTCACAAAGGCCAGGAACCTCTGAACATGCATGTTAGTGGTTGTATATGTTCTCATTTTATGTAGGGGTAGTTAAAATCACCCATGAGTAATGTGTTGGGCTGAATGGTAAATGATTCTTGTAACTTCAGGTATGCAGAGTGGTTTTCATGGCTCATGGTTGGGGACCTGTAGCTAGCAATGAAAAGGTGGAGGGTTTTGCCTATGGTCAGCTGGACATGTAGTAGTTCAAGCTAGTCATCCTGCTTGACCAATCTTGAGATGTGTTTTTTATGTAAATAGAAACACTTCTTCCTTTCGTTTATTCCTTCTCAGAGGATGGTCTGAATGTGTGATACGTATTGTAGCCTTGCACTGTTGGGGTCTTTTCTGCAGCCTTGAACAATCTCTCTCTCTAACTGCACAGAGGTTAACATTCTCCAGGGTGAGGAGAGCTTCCAGGGAGTCCAGTTTCTTGTTAAGATTCCTACCATTGAGCATTAGTACCATCAAATGTGTTACATTTGTAGGCCTGTTGATTTGGCATTGCCTAAGAAAGGCACTATGGGGATGGCTAGTGGTGACAGGTGCAGATCATGTCTGGCAAAGCCACATAGTCTGTCAATTCTGTTGTCCCACGCTCACAAATACTGGATCCCCTGGGAATGACACCAGTATCTAAGCCAATTATTGAAGTCAATCATTTTCTGTTTGTATTATGGTATAATTCTTGGTGAGGGCAGAGTGCTGCTCAGTGCAAGGCTCAGACTAGCCTGCGACATGTATTCAGAGAGGCCCATCATGTGTCTCTCTTCGTATAGTCCAGGTAGGGTAGGTACATCTCCGGTCATTCATACCAACATGGACATGACAGAGTCATACTGGTGATTGTGGTTGAGTGACCTGAGTGCCTGTGTAAGCTGGTGAATCCTGGCCCTTGACAAACAACTGACTGTAACCCTCTCTTTATCTCTCCTGGTGAGTGGGGTGTCTGTGTGTCTCACAATGGAGTTTCCTATGACTGAGATGTTTGAATGCGTGAAGTTTTGCTGTAGGACCTTGCTTGTGGAGACATTGTGATGTGTATTTTTTTACTTGTACTGGTTAGTGTTGGCTTGGTTTTGTTGTGCATGTTGTTTCTCAGGGAAGCATACAAGAGGCTTCTGAGGTTTTAGTATGTTAGTTGTGAGTACCTCTGCATATGTGGCTTATGTGTCAAGGCCTTATTTAGTGAGGGAAATGATGTGAGAGTGCTGGCAACCTGTTTGCCATTTGATTTGTCAGTATATGAGGGTTGTGTCTCAATTTTTATAGTGTAACTACATCTCTCACATACTGTGTTTGTTTTTTTTTCAGGATTAAGTGGTTATCAGTATACATGCGACAATTGCTACATTGCCGCAGGATGCCAACATCCAACCAGGCTGGCCACAGACACAGCAGAAAAGTGCCTATCCATGGTTTCGGGTTTTTTACTATGGGTTTAACCAGGGAGAAGAGTGGAGGGATTTAACTGGACTGAGATGATAGCACATGGGCGAAGAATGGGTGCTATACTCAGTGCGAACTGCAGCTATCCAACAAGACAGTGATGCTCTGCATGCAACTCAGATGCCCCTAGAGCCACAGGGGAACTGGGGAAGGTTGCAGAGATAGTTATTGCAAAAAAAAGTTTTGCATCTATAGAGGGCACTGCTAACCACCACTGTGTGGAGAGCAGCCTAGAGCAAACACTGGGCTTATGTAGAATCAGAAAAACAAGTTTTACAACAGCAAGACCTACAGGCCAATCAGGAAAACACACAATAAGTTTTAAACCAGCAGCCCCCAACTCAGATAGGTTTGCTTCTGCACACTTCTGCCACAAGAGTGCAGTCAGAAAACTCTCTTAATGTAAAAATGCTGGATTTAGAGCTCAAGTGCTAAGAAACAATGCAATTGTTTATATTTTTACATGATTCTCCAGTCCTGTAAAACTAGCAGACACATGTAATTAAGTACTACAGCAGTAGCAGTGGAAACAGTTCAACTTTGGTAAATTATGTCTCTGTGTGTGTATGTGTGTGCGTTTGAGTGTTTCTAGGGGTGAAATATTCACTATGGGTCTGTCCCACCAAAAAATAATTTTTGTGACTTTGGGATCCATCATACAGGAATAATCTTATTTCAAGTTACACCATTAGCTTTGCTACTAATATATGTAAACGCAAGTATCATTATGGTTTGCAATGTTAATATTTTTAATAATGGGATTTGTGAATAATTGTGATCAAGGAGGTGGAGATAATTCTGAAATATAATGTTTATTTTTAATATTATGCCATGATTTCTTAATTCTGGTTTCTGGGCAATATGACATTGAAATTTATGAAAACACATTTCCAGGACACACGTTTAAAAAGAGAAACATTTTGTTTCACAGTATCCCTTGACACAAATTAATAATTGCTGTATAATGTCTGCTTTTGGGATTTATTAGGTCATGTTCTGGTGACATAGATGAGTATGGACTGGAATACTTCTGAATATGTGAGGGACAAGAAGTGTTTAAATTAAGTGTAACCTTCTATCGGTATTAGGCTAGGAGATACTGTGTTGTATGAAATAAAGCATTAACACATGCTTCAGCCAGCATCTACAGAAACTTATTGGCATTTTGTAATAGTTAGACTGAAGCTTTATTAAATAATAGTTGTAGACCCTGGTTATTCTACAGTGACTATGTTAGTAGACAAAAAGGCTTTGTCTGGCATTTGCATATTTAGCAAGTGTGCTACAAGACACAGACATTTTTGCTGCTCACCTACATACATTGAATCAAACCCTGGCTATGCTACTCAAGAAACATGGACACAACATTATACCTGATATAATAACAAATGTGATTGGATAGGTTCCATATATGCAACTTGCTTTTTGGGTTATTTCTTGTTCAAGGTTCATGCAAAAATACAAAGTGTTCTGGCATACATTTTCAGGCTTTAAATATTTACTTTTTAATTGGCTGGTTGCAGATGATAAGCACAAGCAAGTTGTACTTCCCTCTAAATCTTTATACAGAATAAGTACATTGGTGAATACATTGTCATGCTTGTGTTTTATGTAAATGTTGAATCTATATAAATTACCTCTATTTATGGAAAGTACAATTAATTGATGCTTTATTTTTAATACTCCACTGGTTGGACTAGAACTCCTTAAGTGCATAAAATATGTCTTGAAGCTGCAGATATTTGGTAAAGTATGTGTAATGGGATGAGATGGGGAGAGAAGCTCTTGCCATTTAGGTTGGAGGGCTGAGACCTGGTCAGAATATTTGTTGTGTCTTCAATTACTTGCTTTTGGAAAGACTAGTGGAGTTCTCCATTTATTTTTGAATGGGAAAGGCCTGACCAATCTAGTTAATTTGGAAAGCGTTTATTCACGGGCCTCCGCTGAAAATTGGCTTGGTTCCAAGTCAGCCTTTCCCAGTAAACAAATGTTAAATAAATAAATAAATAGTACTCTCAATGTACTTTAAGGGCTAGGCTTCTAAAGGCTCCAGGGCTATTAGCCTAGTACACACCTATGAACCTAAGAGTCTACACCTACATTAAATATCACATGCTCCAGGTCTTTGGAAAATGTACCTGGTACAGGATATGGGTGAAAAATATCTGAGGTATGGAGGAAGACAGATTGGTGCTTGCCCTGTTATAATATCAACATTACCACTTTTAAATGAAACACAAAGCTCACAGAGTCACAAGGAAGGTAAAACTGTAAATAAAGATTAATGGGGCCACCAAGTGATAACACTTATGAGTATTTATAATCCTGCATGGAGTTTATGGTAATACTTTAGCCTGCGATTTAATTACAGAGGCTTATAATGTTCATTATTTCTAATGCTGCACAACATTTCTGCTATAGGAAAATATTTACAGATGCAAAATAGACGTATGGCTTTAGTGGATACATAATATGGGATAATAGTGACTCATACTGGATATACTTGATTTTCCAATGACTACCACTTTTTACATTGATTTCTTTTCCCAGGGGTCACACACCATTGGCCTCTTCTTTCCTAATTTTCTAGCAGGCCACATACCCCTTTCATGCTCGATGGTATTTTGCACCCTCACTGTAAAGAAAAAGAAGAATGCAACAAAATGGCTAACAACATTTCAAGAAACCCTGTTTTTTTTTTTTTTTTTTTAATCATCCCCAGTAGATCACGTGATGGCTGCTCTACCTTCACGCTTTCATCCCATTTATTCCAGGGTGGAGAGAAGCAGGGCATCCCAGGGTGAAGTGAGAGCATTATAACCTATTCTTTCTTATCTAGGAACTTCATTGGGTCCTTTGTTACCCAGGGAACAGGCCAGCTTGTTGGCCCTGTGGAACTTTCTATCCTCTCTCATGGAAGAACCCCCCCCCCCCCAGCAGCTGCATCAGGCCCAATGTCTCTCTCTCTTTGTCTGTCTGAAGGTGAAACATGCAGTTTGACAACAGAGGCTGAGCAGCCTCTAACTCCTCTGGGTAATACCTAGTGCTCCTGCTGTCTGCCTTGTGGTGAGTCAGAGCTGCCTCCTTCCCACCAGGATGGATGAGCTCTCAGAGGCTGCTCACGCCCATTTTCTCTGTCCACTTCCTACAGGCACCCAAACCACTAATTGAACTAGGGTTGCCTGTGGCATATTCAGAGCTTTATGCCTATATGCTGCAGTGATGACCAGAAATCCATCATTGGTAGATCTGTTTTACTTCTGGTGCTAGTAAAGAAGGGACAACCTTGGCTGAATCTGTAGTTAGCTGCAGAACCAGAAGGCACGATTTGGCCCTTGGTGGAACAACTACACATGCAGTTAGGTTAGGATGTTTTGAGCCACCAGCCTTGATAGTAAGTCTAGGCAATTTCATTGTTTTTGTCTGAAAATGTGTTCAAAAGTAATTTTGTACTCTGAGTCGACTGCTGAGTATGTTGCATTAATCTTGAACATGCAGATGGAGTTCTCGAGAAATGACAGATTAAATCAGGTCTTGGAGTATTTGCAGCATTAATGAGAGAATTAGATGTTGGTTTACCATGAATCAAGAAATTGGAGCAAGCATAAATTGTATTTGATGTTTCTTATACTATTTAGTAGCTAATAAACAGTTGCTAGAAACTGGAAGTCATGTAGAATACAAACACCACTGGACATACTAAGAATCATTACTAGCATTTATACATCAGGACAGGCTTTAGTAACTGGCAAAGTCAGGCAAGCACATATAATTAAATTTCTGTCATGGCTGAAGCATTTAGACAATAAGTAATACAGTGTCATTACAGCTTGGGGATGTCACTACATCCAAATGTCTTGGTTAGGGTAAGAGAATCATATCAAGTGACCATATGGCTTTCACTCAAATGCTGTTTGATTAAAAAAGGCAAAAATAGTAGATGGGCAAGCCCCACCCCATCATATAGATGGTGACCCACCATTCATCCTTCTTATATACACCAACTCTGAGGGCACCCTATAGTGGGTAAAAATGTAGCCTCTAAGATCATGGAAATTGGTTTTTGGCAATAACAACTTGACTAAATGGCATTTAAGCAAAAGCCATTCATCAGATCAACACTGAAGTATTATTCATATTTCTTGTGCAGTCTTGACGGGGCAGTATCCATTTATTGAAGATTAGTAACTAAATAGTTTATCTGAGGTCTTTAAGCATAACATATTATATTATCTAAAATGAAAGCATTTAATATGGGAAAATAAACTGTTTTATGTTTGTACTATGACCAAATACTGAATGCAATTCAAGGTATAAAAAGGATATTATATGGTTTGGCTTGAAATGTCTTTGACTTTTGAACGCTTTATTTTCCTAGTGATATTTTTAATTCACAACCTGATATAAGAGTTTGAGTTTTATACCTAAGTTATTGGTTGTTAATGATTGTATTTCCTAGTAAGTATAGATTTTTGTAAAGTTTGTGTGGTGAATTTGCTCTGTATTAGAGATGAATATTCTGCTACTTGTAGTTATTAATTTTAATTGTTTAATTTTAGGCTGAAACTTGATGTGGAATGACAGTATGGCACCTAATACAACAACCTGGTTGTATGAGAATCTTGAGCTTCATTTGGCATTGTCTGTTCTACCATGACTTTCTGTAGTATAGCACCATAGAAAAGGTTGCATCACTGGAGGGTTGGCCATCAGCTTTAAATATGGGATTAAAATACCTCACAAGAGAAGCACAAACTCTTTTGCATATGTACTTGGTACTGGAGCAAGACTGCAACTTTCTCCTGTAATATGCATCAGCATACTTGGAAACATTGCAGCAACAGCCCTTGGATTTTTTCACACACTCTCTACCATTTCACTAACAGAGATTAGTTCTAGCAAATTTTATTATCTGGGAAGATTATGATATTGTTGTATTCTCCATATTCTTTCTCCTGCATATACATGGTTTTGGCTTTGCTTCAGTTACTTCCTTTGGGACTTTTTTCAGCTAGATCTGTTTTGTGGAAAACTTTTACTCCAGCATTAACCTAATGATGTTATGACACTTTTCACCAGCATTCGCCCTATGTCAATGACTATATGTGTGCTTTATGCTTTAGGTTCAGCAGACACTGTACTATGTTTGTAGGTATCTCTGTAGTGTTGGTTTTGCAGCTTGGATGTTCAACCAAATAAATTCCATGTGTCATGAAAACACAACTAATTTGTTCAACCTTTAAAAATGTGGTAGAATAGAATACTTTCCTCTACAGAATCCCACCTGTATTTGATGAAAATAAGCCTTATGAAAGCTAGAAAAAAATAGCTTATGATTTAGACTTAGGTTACTGAGCAAGAAAAACAAAAGCATTGCCATTGCAGTTTCAATGTTGCATATTGGGAGACCAAAAGATGTAGCAGTGGAGATTTCAGCAGAGGATTTGATGACATAATAACCAATCAAAATGTTATGTTCCTGAAAGAGGGAAAATGTCAGATTTATGAAGTATACCAATTTCAAGTGGATTATCAGACAGATAAATTTCTGTGGTAGATCACTTAATTTATTTTGTGCAAAGAATAGTTGTAAGAGTATAATAATGTACTCCCAGATGTAATGCTTGCTTTAAAACTATTAGATACTGCATATCTAAATGTAGAAGACAATTAGCATTAACAGTATAATGGAAATGTATTATTGCCTTTGTGAAATCAGTCCCAAAACATATTTTCAGAGAAAATGTATCAGGTTTCAATGGGTATTAGCATAAGTTAAGACAAAGCATATTTCACAGAGTGGAAATGAAGAAGCCAATTGCATAGGCAAATTGAGCTTGCTGAGAACACCATTACCAGGTATGACTATATTAGATAAGTGTGGCAGGAAATCCAGATGTGCTATATGCCAGAGCATCTTTCTTTAATGCATTAAAGAAAAATGCTGATTATGTAGCTGCAGTGATCTCAACACAAGAGAATGAATCTAGATATAAGATATTCTCTACTGAAGAGATTAATGTGGCTTACAAGAAGAGTGATGACTGTTGTTCATTTTGGATAGTTCTGTTATGACAGAAATTCCTATTTTTGATTGTTAATCATCCAAAAAATGGAGTGTTATCTGGGATTCTCAAAATTCACTAAAATGCTATTTCCCTACCCTTTAGGCTAATTCTATCAGTTTCTGGCTTCAAAACAGAGCCACCGGGCATGTACCTAGACAGTAGTTTAAATATTGTTTGACTGATCAAATTATGCATTGATTAGTGGCATTTTTAGATAAGTTGTCTGCAATAATCAATGACGCTAATGTAAATATAATTTTGTTTTTAAATGTAGACTTATTTTTGTGTATATGTGTATACCTCAAGATATCAAAACTGAATTTGTTAGAAATATTTTGCAAAATAAACTTATTTTTCTAATAGGGAAGCTAAAACACTATTACTGTTGCAGTTTATTAAGCTTGATGTTTAAAAAACAAACAAACAAAAACAATTTTTTTATATCTTAGATGGTAGATATTACCAAAAATACTTAGGTGTCATCATGGGAGGTGTGCTAGTTTCTATTTTTTCAATTTTGTAATGACTAATTGGAGAATTAGCTTTCTATAAAGGACTAAGGTCTTTTTATTTTTACTGCTGGAGATCCCTATACCATGAATTCTCAATCACTAACCATTACCAAATGAAACTAAGGAACTTTATATATTTCTACAACCTTAAGTATTTCCCATTTCTTCTCCACTATTCTAAGCATCTGCTTTATTCTATGTTTTCTGACCCTTTGCCTGACACTGACCCTAACTCATTACCTGAAAAAAAAACATTATTTTTAATCTATTTGTGCATTTCGTTATTGTATTAGTACATTTTTTATTGCATTTATCTTCTGTATTTTTTAATAATCTTTACTCATTTAATGCCTGCTTAACACTTGCTATTGTCTTGTTCTTGTACAGTGTCTTAATCTTTCATGTCTCATTAGGGGCTTTCTCCCTGGGCCTCTGCTGAAATTGGGTTCCTGGCCAAGTCGGACTTTCCCACTAAACAAATGTTAAATAAATAAATAAAATAAATAAAATAAAAATACAAGCTTTAGAATTGTGGCAATGAGGTAAAATATGTTTAGGTATAGAGACTATAGTGGACATTTTTGGTAAATTATCAATGAAAGTGAAAAATCGAGGAAGCAATAAAAATAAACTTATTTTGCTAGTCACATCAGTGTTGTCACTAATATCCATGTTGTAGCACCAGCAGAAAATTAATTTTAAAAAGCAATATGTTTTAGACACAGTGTAGATGGTTGTACAATTAATTAATTTAACCCTGAACAGCAGGAGGCCAATTAATACCATTTCTTTCTGTGAGTTTCTAAACCAAGAAAGCATTTGCTTTATGAGAGCTTTTCTCCAAAATCCTTTGTTGAAAACACAATATCTGATAAATGATGAGTTACAAAAAAATGTAAAATATGATTGATCTTTGATAGACAATATGGGTTATAAACCAGTGTTAGCATCAAAGGACCCTCTGCAGATGCTGATTTTATATTGCAGATTTGTGAAAGAAAATAATGTATTTTGTTTGCCAAATAATACTAGTGTTATGGTCAAACCACGGCTTAAATCTCTGTAAGTGTGTGCAAGATAGTTCCAAAATATCAGTGTTTGAAAAGCTCACCTGTGTAATAGCTTTTCAGAAATGTATGACAAGAGGGGATAGCATACTACTGTTATGTGTTATTGCCATATCTATGCTAATTATACATAAAATAATTTCACAATATTTCAAAAAGTATTATTGTACAAAACCATTTTTGCCAGATGGCAAGTGTCAGTGGCAGTGTTGTGTACCTTAATATTTTGTGTAAGATGGCATCATTTGTTTGCCTGTATGTCATACAGAGTTTATAAAATTAATGCAGTTAGGAAAATATAGGTAATAGTCATAACTGCTTTACCAAAAGAGCATGTGTATCTCAGAATGTCTTCACATTACCCACAGTGTTTAATGTCATTTTTAATAAGACCCACTGCTCAAATACACCAACCCCAGCAAGACAGCTTCACTCTATTTTTGCATTATTAATGTAAACATGGAATTATGTCATGTTTTTATAATGTTTTGCGAACACTCCTTAATAACTTTAACTTTTCAGATCCCAACATTACCATTTTACAACCATGCTTAGAAAATCATGTCAGCTTACAGATGCCACCTCACTGCCTTAGTTTTATGTATGTACCTTTACCAGTACCTCTGAAATTAGACTTTGAAATGCTGAGATGAATATGTGTTAAGTGAGTATAGGGAAGTCACCTCTAAAGACAAGTATATTCTTTCAGGCTACACAGGAACTCTGTTTCCTTATGACTATAAACTTGTAGGAAGCAATGAGTTAAGTGCATTATTTAAATTAATTAAAAAGCTTTAATTGGCAATAAACCTATTTTTAAATTTGTGGGTGACACCACGAAATCTGTGAGCAGGAATGCTTGCAATTTATAATAGGCAGAGAGGTACGATCAACTTTTTTTTTAATCATATTGCTTAACAGTGTCAGGGGCACAACAGGTTATATACTTGCTTTTGGTGCAGAAGGCTGTGGGTTCTATTCCCACACCAGGTAGATTGATTACTGAGCTGCAGTGCAGCATACGGGGAGAATTGGACTCCTGACTGTGTCATCCTTTGGATGAGATGTTAAACAGAGACCCCATCTGCTTGAGTTGGTGGTATCTCAGGTGAATATAAACGATCTCATGGCACCTATCAAAAAAAGTAGGGGTTCTTTATTTACATAATCCATAAGTATTTATACACACAATTATTTACATTGCTATTTATTTACATTATATATACATTTTTCCAGCTATTTACAATATCTATCTGTATAATTTATTTACAAATCACATCTTCTTTTGCATTTTGTTTCGTCATATAGAACACATACTTATTACTTTTTGACCCCCACTCCAGTTTCCAAACCCAAAACCTTATTTTCTTCAACATCATTGCTAAGTCCCATTTTTCACTGAACTTGATCTCCTTAACCCTCTGAGTCCAGATCAACCATAGTATAGCAAACATTTTTTTTATTGAGATTTTCAACCTCTTTCTTACTTTTGTTTCTATAGTAGACAAACTCAATCGTATCCATATTTAAAGTACTTACGTCTTTAAAGTCACTCACATATTCAATGTCTATAATCTTTCCACATAACATTTTTACCCTTTAACATTGTACAAAAATGTTCACAAGTTTCAAATTCCCCACAATATAAACAGACTCTGGGGGGAATTTAATAAAGTCCACATGGACATATTTGCTGTGTAGGCATAGTGGCATGGTGTTTATAAGGAAGTAAGCAGATGGGAGATCCAGTAAACGGAGCTGAGGGGCGTGCATGAGTGTGTGAACACGGAAGTGTCCATGGCATGCAAATCACCTGTGAAATGCATGCAAATGAGGCTGGTAGAGTGATCCAGTAAGTAGATAGGCAGTCATGCAGACCCCCATGTTGGTGTCCATAATGTATACAGAAACATTCTGTGTACAGGATGCAAAAATGACACCAGAGGCTGTAAAAGTGTACTGACCGTGCCAGAAATAGCATAAAGGACACAGATATGGGCAAAACTAATCACTGTGTGTCAAAAATTGTATGGAAAATAATGAAAAATAATTGTTTTTTTTAATCCCTGGGTATATTTGCAAGGTCTGCCACAGTGCACAAACATGCCATTATGGAAAAAAAAGTATAAAAATATTGTAAAAAACAGAATTTGTGAGTATGTAACAGTAATGAGTTATAGGACCCTGTGTGGAGTATGTACAATGTTAGACTGGTGTGGTTGCTAATGAGGCAGGCCCTGAAACCAGGTAATTTCCAGGTAGTGTGCATAAATTTGTATTCAAATGAGATGGGGTTACTGAATAGCACAAATGGGTATCTGTGTCCGCAGATCCCATCCATGTAGGCACAGAACCATGTTGGTGTTCACAGAAGAGGTAGCTGACATCAAGAAGGGGTGTGTCCACAAATTTTTAAGCTCATTGGAGCTCAGTGATGCCTGTTTGCGTGCTGCACAGCTGAGCTGAGCAGGGGGTGTGTATACTAACTGCTAAGCTGTGTTTATCTCTGAAGCGCATGTTTTATTGTGTTTGCGCAGTGCACTGCCATGCTGAGTGTGACCTTCCATGGGGGTGTGTCTACTGAATGCTAAGCTTTGTTTACCTTTGCGGCACAGGTTTGCACAGTGCGCCGCAGTGCTCAGCAAGGAAGGCTGGCAAAAGAAAAAAAAAAACTGGCAGAGAAAGCCAATGATATATTAATTAGTGATGAGCCCTGTTTCACTTAAACTAGGGCCATTAAACCCCTTAATCATGTACTTGGCAAGTGGACTGCATCATAAATAGTCAACCACACAGGCTACACCTACAGCAGAGCACTATAAAGGTTGCATACACCCTACAATCTGATTTTTACCCAATACTCTGCACCATTGGAGTACAGACTTGGGAATGTTAACTGAGAGAATGCTAGGGGCTGCTGCAGGTCTGCAACATATGTAAGTAATAGATGCTGAGGTCAATGCAGCTGCTGCTGATGCTGACCATAGTCCTAGACTGAGAAGGAGAAGAGAATTCAGGCCCAGAGTAACCTACCAGGAGCTACATGAGCTGGAGAATGTAGAGTGCTACAGGGTGGACAGGGACATACTACAACAACTCATTGAGCTCTGCTGACCTCAACTCAGACCCAGAGCCAATAGAGGGGATCTCATCGCAGTGGAAACAAAGGTATGTGTAGTCCTTAGGATACTAGCTACAGGTACTTTCCAAAGATCGACTGGAAATATGTTGGGGGTCTCACAGGCATCTGCTTCCAGTTTACTCCACCAGTTCCTGGATGCGATGTTATCACATAACAATGAGCACATTTATTTTCCCCACACCCCTGAGGAGAGGGCCAGCAGTATCTGACTCTTCTATCATGTAGTACACTACCCAGAGGTACTGGGTGCCATAGACTGCACTCATGTACACATCAACGCACCACCCGTGAAGAGGGTAGAATCTATGTCAACAGCAAGGGGTACCACTCCATCAACTGTCAGGTCATGTGCAATGCTCAGGGCATTATCATGAATGTGTGTGCTGGCAGCCCTGGCAGTTATCACGACTCCCATATCTGGCATGCATAACAGCTGCACCAGATGTTTGATAGGGGGAACATCCCACACGGCCATTTACTTGGGGATGCTGGCTATAGCCTGGAAGTGTGGATGATGACACCCATCAGAAATGCACACACACCAAAGAATGCCATAATGAGGCATACTCACAAACTAGGAACATCCTAGAGTGTGTGTTTGGGCTGTTGAAGTCACGAGATTCCAGTGCCTCGATATAGCTGGTGGAACCCTGAAGTACTCTCCAGGCACATGTGCACAGATGTTCACAGTATGTGCCATGCTACACAATATGATCCTGTGGAAACAGCTGCAGCAAGATCAGCAAAGGGAAGGGATACACAGCCCCCCATTGGTACCCAGGTCACCACAGCTGTACCCACAGGGGCACTCGGAGGAGGAACCCCCTGAGGCTGTCCCTGTAGGCAGACATAGCCATGCCCAATATCCCTTGGCCAAGAGACATTGCATAGCACATGTACTGACAAACTAGGGCCCTAGGGACTGACACCTTACTCTGACTCACATACATATTAGTAAAAATGATGCCAGCCAGACCACACAATCTGTACCTTACCATGTATTGACTGTGGACTGCATGCATCAGACAGACTTAGCGCTGAACTACAGGTCTGTCAACTGCTGCATTCACAAGGTAAATCACTCTCCTATACACTACATGTAAGCGGTACTACAATATGGTAGCATATGTATGGACCTGCTGCATGTATGCAAGGGAATATAATGGGCTATATATAGTGTGCTACTGGGCTACTTGCAGAGATCTATAGTGGGCTACTTGTACAGATTTAACAGCCACTTGGGACAACAGCTACTCCATTCACTAGTATCCCATAATATCCACTAGGCCACATGGCTGGAAACTCCATAATGTTATTCCAGGGAGATGCCAAACAGTGGGGTCACAGAACAGTCACATGACTATCTATGCTAGCAGAGCATAGGCTGGTCGTCCCCGACCCCAGACAGAGCAGTGTTCCCATACAACTGCTGTAAGAGTAAGTCTGCAATGATATACCAGCAGACCAGACAATTCCTGTATGTTGTTGATAGTGTAAGGGATGAAACCTCTCTGTCTGGTGGCTGGTGTGTCTCACTGTGCCAGAGACAGTAGCATGGACGATGGTGCTGATGGTTTAAACTTGGCAGCATCCAACATCTTTTGCATGTCAGGTACTCAAATGGTGGTATTCCTACAGACTGTCATAACCCCTCAATCCATTACTGCAAGAAAGCTGGACAAAACCAGAGTGAATGGGGGCACAAAGGGCCATACCTATAAAGACAGACATTTTACAAGATCTGAGTAACCTAGCAAGTGGCTAATATAACAGAAAGCTGCAACAGGTCAGATTAGCTGCAGGATGTAAAGGCCACCACTTAAATGGGTCAGTAGTTACAACAAGTCATTGACCGCTGTTAACAGTATAGTACTGGAAAACCACATATGAGGTGAAATGCTGGACAATCTGTGAAAACATGTACAGGGAGAGGTATGTATACTGTCACCCTGTGTGTTGTGTAATATTATGTGCACTAGTCACATCATAACTCTCAACCTCTTAGAGCAGGAAACCTGGCCAAAGCCATGAATAAAAGTGAAAGCAAGGCCCACAAATAGGGACAGGTTTTAAATATTTGCTCCTACAAATGTAGAATGTCAATAGAATAACAGGTCTTGCATTAGCATGAATCTCCTGATGTGTATGGAGTCTGCAACTCAAATGTCTGTCATTATTTATTGACTTCAGTCTTCACTGGTTTGCCACTAATGTGCCAGAAAACCACAATGTTATGTGAAATGGACCAAAAATGTGAGGCAAACTTCTGGACAGCCTGTGAAGCTGTGTACAATTGTGAGGTATGAGTCACATATTATGGTCAGCAAAGAGCTGAAGAATGCCTTGGACAATACCAGGGAACTGCAGTACTGTGGTAACAGATGCAGCAGCCAATGACCTGCAACACACATAATCCCGGACTGGAGTACAGGTATCTCTGGCCTGGAGTCACGTTATAAGTACTGACAATCACACTGGGAATTCTCCTACACTTAGCTAACATGCGCCCAAGTCTGTTGCCTCTACCACCCAAAGACTTGCTATGTGGAAATATGTCTGTACATACATACAGCTATGTATGCATATCTGTCTCTCCCTATCACCCTCATACTTGATTAGTGTCTCTATCAGTATGTGGCATATATATATATATATATATATATATATATATATATATATATATATATGATAACAAGTATATATAGCTATATAAAGTACAATGATACATAGACTCCCCACATATATCTACACAACACTTTACATAACATACACACACAATATTTAAGGAGACATCCCTGTTATACATATTTATATAGATATGGGTAGGGGTGTACGAATGTCCCCAAATACCCCAGAATGCTGGGGTTATCTGCACTTACACATCACAACATATGTCCAATGGCACCAGACCAGGGCCACAACAGCACATAATCCACTGACCCACTGACCCTGTGCCTGCAGACTGTCACCCAGTAGACAGACAAAGGTATGCAGGTGGTGTAATGTACAATGGGGGCAACGCATGCCTTGGACAGGCCATATTGTCCCTGGCCGCATGTCCGGCTATTAAACTGCAAACAGCCACATAAGGCCAGACTGGTAAGTACACACATATCAGGGATATTACCCAGTATCCCACCCCTAGAACACTAAATACAATAACAGTGCCAAGCAGTATCACTATGCAGGTCACACATGCTGTCTAACACAAGGCCACTTTGCATACTTCGTAAGAACTGTGCAGGCATCAACATATAAAACAGACATAACCTGTGGTGCCTGCAATAAGTACTGTGAGCTGTAGTGTATAATACTAGATAGGTAGGAGTTCTAATCTCACATCATCCAACTGTGTGTGTGTGTGTGTGTGTGTGTGTGTGTGTGTGTGTGTGTATGTGTGTGTGTGTATTAATATATCTCCTCACAGCAGTATGGACATGCCCATAGGAGCTATCTCCATGCACTGGTATGCATTTTATGACCATATGACTGGCTAATGACCTCTAAATTCCCACCTCTACAGGCCTGTGATGTCATCGACCTTAAGAGCACTGGCTGACAATGTAATCACAGTTACACTTTGTGGTGCATGCGATAAGTGCTACAAGTTATAATGTGTATTACTAAATAGGAGTTCTATCCTCACATCATCTCACTTGTGTGTGTATGTCTGTATGTGTAAATATATTCCCATGCAGCACTTCAGACAAGCACTTATGGGCTATCTCTGTGCAATGGTTATGCATTGTATGCCCGGTGACTAGCTGCTGGCCTCAACATTGACCTCCTTTACAAGGCCCACTGATGTCATCCACCATAAGAGTGCTAGCTGACAGTGTAATATCAGATAAACAGCATGGTACATGCGATAAGTACTGAAAGCTATAGTGTGTAACAGTAGATAGGCAGGGGTTCTAATCTCACACTATCCAACTTGTGTGTGTTTGTGTCTGTGTGTATAAATATATCCCCAGGCAGCACTTCAGAGAAGCCTGTATGGGCTATCTCTGTGCAATGGTTATGCATTGTATGCCCGGTGACTAACTGTTGGCCTCAACATTGACCTCCTTTACAAGGCCTGCTGATGTCATCTACCGTAAGAGTGCTGGCTGATAGTGTAATATCAGATAAACAGTGTGACACATGTGATAATTTCTGCAAGCTGTAGTGTGTAACAGTAGATAGGTAGGTATTCTAATTTCACATCATCCAACTTGTGTGTGTAAATATATCCCCATGCAGCACTTTAGACAAGCCTGTATGGGCTATCTCTGTGCAATGGTTATGCATTTTATGCCCAGTGACTAGCTGCTGGCCTCAATACTGGCCTCCTTTACAAGGCCTGCTGATGTCATGCAGCTTAATAGTGCTGGCTGACAGTGTAATATTAAACAGTGTGGCACATGCAATAATTACTGCAAGCTGTAGTGTGTAACACTAGATTGGTAGGGGTTTTATTCTCACATCATCCGACCTCTGTATGTATGTGTATGTGTGTATGTACATACATCCCCTTGCGGCACTACAGACATGCCAGTTTGGCTTATCTCTGTGCAATGGTTATGCATTTTAAGGCCCTTTGACTAGCTTCTGGACAAAACATTGGCCTCCTTTACAAGGCCTGCTGATGTTATCCGCATTGAGTGTTGCCTGACCCTCTAGTATCAGATAAACTCTGTTGCGCATGCGAGAAGTACTGCAAGCTATAGTGTGTATTACAAGATAGGTAGGGATTCTAATCTCACAACATCCATCGTGTGTGTGTGTGTGTGTGTGTGTGTGTGTGTGTGTGTGTGTGTGTGTGTGTGTGTGTGTGTGTGTGTGTGTGTGTGTGTGTGTGTGTGTGTGTGTGTGTGTGTGTGTATGTCTGTGTATAACATCCATGTCACCTACATCCCCTTGCAGTACTAGAAACATCATTATCTAGCCTATCTCTATGCATTGGTTATGCATTATATGGCCCTGTTACTAACTGCTGGCCCTAAATTGCCCTCATCTACATTAGCATAATTGACGTCTGCCACTGTCTAAGTCTGTACGTGCAGAATACCCAGGTGACACATATCAAGGGTAGCAGACCTTGTCAAGGGTATAAAAGCATGATGATGCTGACTGTCCCCATTGTCTCTGATGCACTGTTCTACTCATATGCACCTAGGGAGCCATGCATGTATACTGCCATACTTTGCTGATGTCATATTTCTGCTGTGCTGCCTTGCCATCCTGTGCCACTGTATTGCCACCATGTGTCCATAGTTGAACCGCTCAGACTCCTGGGACACAAACATACAGAGGTCCATAACACATCTGTCAGTCTGTAATACTACTGCCAATGTACCATCAGGCAACAAAGATACACAAAGTTTGATGTGTACTCAATACACATGCCAGCATACAGTACCTGTGATGGCCCACAACAACTGCCATGGCATAACACTACTGCACTACATAAACACATGTAAAGTAATATAGTCACCCTGTGCATCAGACATGTTTGCATGTCCCTGCATTGATGGCATGTATGGCAGGGATGTGGCACAGGTATCATCACATGCACAGGGTGTGGTGTGGGGGTGCCAGAGGCCAAGGCTGTGCCAAACAGTTGACAGCATGTGTGTAAATCTGGAAGTGGTGCTGGTTAGATGGGAAATGTAGAGGTGCCATGTGTGTCTATTGGTGATTGCATGTGACAGTGGTGTTGGAGTGTGTGCATGTACACAGTCAAGCCCAGTGCTAGCCCTATATGTGTACATGGTGGACAGCTGTGGATCATACATGGTAGAGTGGACAGTTCACTATCTTCAGCCACAAGCACAGCGACTGGCTTCACCAGGAGTAACACAGGCACCACCATGACCAAGGTCAAATGCATGCACATGGTGACTGCTGTCTACTGGGCCTGTGCCCCCCACAGGACCACCCAGGACCATGTGCCCATGGTCTGCCACATTGTGGTGTGGACAGCACACTTCCATCTGTAGTGCTGGAGGTACTGCCACTACAGGAGCATAAGTGTGCATGGTCATGTGGACTCTCAGCAGATGATGCTGCTGGCTTATGTCCACATGTCTGACACCCAGTTCCAACAGGATGTTCCAGCACAGACAAAGTGTGGTGAAAGTCAGATTCTGTCTCAGCCCACCATTTGTCCACTGCATCAGTGAAACATTCCATGGCATCAACCATGCGGTGGAGGCAGTCACATATGTCAGACTGTGCTGCATCCATAACCCTAAGCATCTGACTGCTGTTGCATTCTGAATGTGCCTGTGCCTCCATGACAGCCCAAAACATGCAGCAAGTGACCTGTGATGTGACACTTGCAACAGGAGGTGGATGGACATCTGCCTGTGTGGGACTTTGCCAGCTGTCTGGCTATGGCCAGTGTCTACACTCACTAATGCCCTGTACTATGTTGCCACTCTCTGACTATTCAATATCTATGGCCTCTGGTGGCTGGGTATGTGTGGCACACTGACTGTGTGCAGGGACAATTGGGGCAGAAGAGGGATGTCAACCTGTGGGACAGATTCAGCCCCTGACAAGCCCACTTGTGTCTCACTGTGGCCACCATCATCATCAGAGTTCGATGAGACATTGACATCAGGTTGTGAGGGGGACAGGCTCCAACTCCCCTGTTCACCTGTGAGAAGCAAGACAAAAGCAGTACATTACCATCTGCACTATTATGTATTGTAATCCACACAGACTCATACAGATGTGGACTCAAAACTGCATTACATGTCCCACATCTTCTCATCTCTGTTCCCATGCACAGCTCACAACAACATACACAGACAACTCAGGCCCTGCATAACATCCATGTCACCTACATCCAGTTAATATTGCCAGTACAATACACTTGTGAGGTATGCAATATGATAGCATATGTGATAGAACTGCACATAAAACCCAGTACACATATCTTGAGAATGATATGCCAGTTGTAGTATCACTGCCTCAGGTATGTACCATCTCCCTATTGTGTTTGAAGGGGCATCTTGGAGTAATTGACTTGCGTATAGCAGGCTGCATAGTTGCTCATAACTATAAGTGCAAACATGTTAATGTTTGTACAAATACACACCTGTCATTCACTAAGCTATGCACTGTAATTAACTGCTCTGAAATGGAGCATACAGCTATTCTACTCTGGCTAAGCACAACAGTTATGCTTAAGGCAAAATGGCAACCCTTAACTTACATATGGTATATATGATCTGTAAAACAGCAGTATCACACTTAACATGGACTCCGGCCACACCTGATGGAACTATGAAAAGGTGAGGGAGAGGTATTGTCAGCAAAACCAAATGTTGCAGTGTTACAAGGTAATATGTGTGTAATATCTACATGTACAGTAGCTAATGTGGTACTGGCTATATTGCTGACATTCTGAGTATGTGTACACAACTGTAGGTAAAAGCCAGTCCTCTCCACAATGCAGCTAGACCTGACACCTATGTACTGCTCTGTAGAGCCTGCCATAATGACTGGTACAGTATTATACTGGTGAACACAGTAAGCTTACCTGGACGGTCCTCTAATGTGGATGCTGTGGCACCCATCTCCAGGATGTATGGTGTGATGATGCTTGTGAGATGTTGGTTGATCCTAGGTTTTCCAGGAATTTCTCTGTGACCTACAGTGGTTGTTGTGTTGCTGGTCCTCCATCAGTGTTAGCATGATCCCTGGCAACAGCAGCTGCCCTTTGACATGCAGCATTGACCATATCTGTGTCACACTTGCTCGTAGGTCCTGTTGGCCAATGTGATTAACAGCTCTGACAAGGTCGCCCAAAATGCTGCCCACTGTTCATGATTGCGGTGACCCCTGGAAAGCTGGATGTGATGCTGGACTCCGAGGGCATCCAGTATAGCATCATTCTCTGCAAATGAAAATGGTGCATGTCTCTGTCAGTATAATGTTCCTGCATGACAACAAGAGGGGAACGCATTACAGGATCAGATACATGGATGTCCACTTTGTACAGACCCTACACATCCATAATGTCCTGCACTATCCACTGCTCCCTCACACATCATATCCCACAGCCTGGCAAAGCACTACATGTGTGGCTATCATCAAGATAGTAGCAATACTGGGTAATGTCCTTATGTGCCCTGGCAGATTCTTCTGTATGTCTGTACACCAATAATTGCAGTCTACTGTGGTGTGTCCCCTATGGGCAATTCCCCACTGATATGTCATATGACCACTGTTGGACAAATAGCAGTGTGCTATTACAAAAACTATATGGGGACAGTCAGCAACACCAGTGTGTCACAATGACAGAAAGCAATGTAAACCTGCCGTAGTATATGTTCCCTGCAGGCATCATACCTCTCAACTATACAGATGTTTGCAGAATGTCAACATGTTCACCTCATAGCTGTGTCCCTTTTTGCATAAAGTTGTGGATGTCTGATAAATGGTTGCCCAATCATTGATGGTTGCTGTCAGTAAATTAAAACAGAATGTAACTGTCACATGTCAGACCCCTCAGAAAACACTTATGCCACAGTAATATCTGTTAGTCTATTCACATTGTTACTTTGTATGGCCAGTATGTATATGCTGTCGCTGAGTTTGGACCTTTGTTATGGCTTTGTCCTGATTTCTTACTGTAGGAGGTTGAGAGGTATGTTAAGCATACCTCTCAAACAAACAGGGATGAATGTCCATGAAACAGGGCCTTAGCCAGAGTACATCAGGGTCATTCAGGGACACTTTTACAATGTTAGTTCTATTTATATGTGACATTGACATACTGAGTGGAGGTGAATTATAATACATCGTTTGATGTTACAGGAGTGTAAAACCTTACTTAGCGTAACTATGTCTTATGTGCAATCCACTGTCTGCACTACAACAGCTGACCATTGTTGGAGGGATTGACAGGGACAGAGCAGATATGTGATTCAAAGCAGGGACAGTTGGGAGGGATGCCTGTAGGTGTTGGACATCAACGTTTCACTGAAATGTCAATATCATAGATCTAATACAAGCCTACTGTTTTAATCCCTATTCCCCATACCTCCATCCTCCCATCCGCATCCCATTTTATGGGGACATCTAGTACATACCTGGTAGAGTGATGTATTCCTTTTTTGAAGCATTCCTCTGCAAAATGCTTTTCACATATGCTGTCTGTATGAGTAAAACCACATACAGACCTGTTCCCCATAAGCAGTTGCTTGCCTTTTGTAGGTACTGCTCATTAACAGGTAATTGCCTCTGCACCAATCTGTGGCTCAGATTTGCTAATTGCATCCAAAACAGCTGAATTGCACTATCATTAGCCAATGACATGGCAACACACTGCAATATATAAGGCCTTAATGTAGGCCTTGGCCCCTTTCTTAGTTGTTGAGATGGACATTACTGAGGTATGGAGACTACAGCATTGCAGAGAGTAAATAGAAATACTGTCCACTGTAGAGATGTATGAATTATGCCCACAGTTTTGCCACATATGTTTGGTCAGTATCCCATGACAGTGTTGTTTTCTGGCAGATCACTGGCCAACATTGTGTGTTGCCGTCAGTAAGGGGAGAGAGACTTGTGGGTGTCACACTGCATACCCATCAGAATATGCATGCTAATTTAGTAGCTGCTATTCTAACTATTGACTACCTTTGTAGGGGCATACTGTGAAACATGTCCCTATCTGTGGGCCTTCCTCCCCCTTTATGTATGGCTATGTCCAGATCTCTTGTTATAGGGGGTTTGGGAGGTATGTTGGGTCTGTAGAAGCTGCCTTAACATACAGCTGTGTATAGTCCAGGCTGCAGCTGCTGCTGCAGCAGGCTAGGACACACAGGGGGAGTGTGAACAGTTTAGAGGCCAGCAAGCTGTATGTGTAACTGTGACAACATTGTCAGCCCTGTTGTTACAGCAGAGCCAGGGTAAGGGTACCCTTGACAGTCCAATGGAGGGATGTGCTTAAGGTATATCTGTTATGCAACAGTGCCAATAGCAGAGTAGTAGGCGACATATAATTAAACTATATGAATATGTGCAGTGTGTCCCTATCTGCAGGCCTTTGACTTGCAAAATTGGATATCAGATACTTCAGTAGCAGTAACTTATGGGGATTAAAATTGCATGACTCAGTTATTACTTGGTGTCTTCACAACAATGTAATTGAAGTGCAAGACACTGAATTCGAACCCAGGACTGTGTGTGGCAAAATGTACTGTATGCAAGGCATTTAACGGACTAAGCTACAGAGTCAGTGCTGGAGCAGGTGTATTTGCCAGATATATGTGCAGGCATACAGGCTGTGACACAAGTTATCTGCAGCCGTCAGTGGATGCATGGCTTTCAAAGGCAGTTGTTCTGCAGCAGGGTCACAGTTGATCATATGTACTGTCCCATTGATGCCATAGCAGGTGTGTTTACAGATTGCAGTTAAAAGGGAACATTTACCTGCTATCCCAGCCCACATGTCCTGCAATTATTATTTATTTGTCTGTCTGCTGGTGTATTTTTGCATCAGAGTCTCAGGCACACTCCCATTTTTCCCATTAGGTTTAATTTCAGTCTCTCAGTGGCAATCAGTATGTTTTGCTGGAAACACCTGTTTTAATTAAGATCTGTGTGGCATAGTGGGTTAGTGCAGTAGGCTGTAGTTGACAGGGCATGGATTTGAATTGTGGCAGGGATGATTATTTTGTACATATACCTAACACTGTGAGAAACACTTAGGATCATTAAGGCACATTAAAGCTCATTTAAGTGGTTTGTGCAGTGTGCCGCATCGTGGTGCTTCGCTTAGCTCCACGCAAGTCCACACTACAAAATTAAAAAAAAAGGGGGGTGATAGGACAGTGGTGAAATGGGGGCAAGCAGGGGGAAAATGTAGTGAAAGTAGGTAGGGATATGCAGGACGAGTGTAGGGAAGAACCATAGTTTTCCATTTTTTGTACACCAACAGCTGTGCATTTTGACAAATTTTGTGGATGCATTTGTACTCTCAAATCCCAGAGAGAGGGGTGAGGATAACATAAATGTGTTGTCAAGCCAATCGGATCAAATTAGTTGTGTCCAGTGGACACGAGTGTGAAATGGAGTATGGGGCATTATTTTTTTTGTGAGACAGGTGTCCATTTTTTTTTTTTTTTTTTGTTATAAGGAGAAAGTGGAATGTTGTGGAAGGGATATAGGTACTTGTGGGGAGGAAAGATGGGTAGGAGTTGATGCAATTGCAGACAGAACAAAACAGACAAGATAGCAGACAGGGGCAGTGTGTGACACATGAGGGGGTAAACTCCTTGGATGGGGAGGGTGTTGTGGAATCCGAGATGCATGTGCTTCTAGATGGCAGCAGCATGACTGAGGTCCCCACTCATGGGCAGTTGACACTGCTCCTTCACTGCCCTGAAGGTGGCTGTGCTGTAGGCTAGGTACCCAGGACCAGCTGGCTCCTCCAGGTTGTCCAGTCTGCCCTCATTCTGGTACAGGCGATGTTCATAGCTCCTATGAACAATCCTGCACACTATGGCTGGTAGTTGATCTTGGGTGGCTACCACCCCTCTGCCACTGCTCCAAGAGGGGGACGGGCCCAGTCCCCTGAGGTGGTTCCACCTGAATATGGTGAAAGACCAACAGAGGGGGCACCACCAGCCTAAGTCGCAGATGTGCTAGGACCTGTTGCCATGGCCAGCTGAGGTAGGACCAGGCGGATCACCGGGAACCGGTCTACCCTGACATGCTGTGGTGATAGAGGTAAAACAATAAGTATATGTTAGCTATGAGCAAAATCATTGTTAGTAATAACAGTATGCCAGAACATTGGAAATAAACCCATTACATTTCAATGCATATGATGTAAAACACAACAATAAATAACAGAACAGTCAGTATATTAGCATCATGACAGTAGCAGTTATGGCATAAGGCCAACAGAATAGGTAATTCAAGAAGATATGTTAATATACAACCATTTCAATACATACAATAATGAAACACATGCCCCAAAATACAGTTTAATGTAACAAGATATGTTAATAGTAAACCATAACCAATGAATAATGATAATATATACATGAAGATAAGGGAGGGGGGAGAGAGAATACAGTCCATTAATATCATTTTAGGCTCTGTAGTAAACAACAGTACTGCTATCTATTCTACAGGTCTGTTCTTTCTTTATGTGTAAAAGTGCCCTATAGCTGCTGTAGCATGTACATACCTGTCAAGCTGTCCGAATTGGACAGTATGGGCCAAGCAGTAACATCTGCAGGTACACATCTACACAGAACACTTGCACATCAGGTGGACCTGTATGACTACATAGGTGTACTGTGGGCTGAAGTAGCCATACTTTGCTATTTACTTAGTCATGTCGATGATAAAGCTGTGACAGAGAGATTACACACTAGTAATTACATTATGGGACAGCATGACAGTTGAAAGACATGTATGTGTACAGTACAGAGAGTAAACAACTATCATGCCTTGCTTGGCAGGCATGGGGATGGAACCCAATAGCAGTGACTGCAGGGGACATCTGCATCAAATGTATTAGTTGGCTGCAGCAACCTTTAACAGACACTCCAGACATACAGCCATACAAGAGATTACACATTTTATTTCATTTACTTTATTTTACTATTATTATACTTTATTTTAAGCTGCATTTCCATGATTGTAACAGTCTTTGACATCTAAACACATAATTATTTACTCATAATATGGTCTACCTCACCCATTTACCTGTAGTTCCTGTGGAGAGAATATCTATTAACTTTACGTGACTTATACTGTAATATGTAGTGCTACATACCACTGGATTCAAACCCTGGTCTGTGTGGAAAAAATCCACTTCATACAGAGCTTTTAGCAAACTGAGCTATTGAGTCAGTGCTGATTATTGACTGACTGATATCTGCCTAGAGCTTAGTTTTATACTAGACTGCAGTGACAACTGAACACACATGCATGACATTCAAGCATGACAGAGATAGTAGGTAACCTATACATTACTACATAGAATATAATGCTAGTGCATTGAAATACCTGTGAAGTCAACAAACAATATCTGATTATTGGCTATTATTTGCAGTCTTCAACTATTATACTGTGATACCTGACTGCAGCACTGTACCTCACAGCCTGAATGCATATAGCTGCCATGCAATGCAGAACAGTTGTTATGATTGATTTCTTGCAAAACACCCCTAATTCCACACTTATTGCACAACACCCTTTATTAGAGATGCATTCTTGCAGTTACTAGTATAGTTTTGAGTATTTTATTGCACAACAGTTGTCATTTTGTCGGTGTTGCAATACAGCTGTAATTCCACAGCTATTGCACTACAAACTTTATTGCATATACTTTATTATGGTTAATGCTTTACTCTTCCCTGATTATGGCACTACAGTTGGTAGTATGCACTTTTTGTAGTACAGCTATATGTCCACATTCACTGCAATACAATCTTTACAGTATATTCCTTATCACAGTTAATGTTTTACTCTTTCTTGCTTATTTGACTATAGATAGGAAAATAAATCTGTATTCACCACACTCGGAGCACATCCTGGCCAAGTGCCCAGCATGCATCTCGATGTTGTGAGCCCTCTCCTCTGCAGCTGTTGGGAGAGAAGCTCACCATTATGCTTACCAGTTTATCAGACATCCAGATTAGGTATTTGTAAAACAAAGAGAAAACTACTTACAGACTTGTGGGGCATTCACTGCCTGAGCGTCTTTGTCCCAGGTGTCCAAGAGATCCCCCCTCCTACACTTCAAGTCATCATGGTAGTGATGGACCTGCTTACCTGTGTGGAGGATACCTATCACACTGGTGAGTTCATGTGCCAGCTGGTTCCAAGCCTCTGCCTTGCACTCTGAGCCCTGGAACCCTCCCTGCAGCAGCTGGTCATCATGGTTTTTCACTCGGAGTCCAACTGTGACCCTGGACTCCTGAATGCCCCACCGCTGTGCCTGGAAGTGCGCACCCTTTCCAATGCCAGCCATAGTCACTACAAATGTAAAACTCCAACGGATTATGCTGTATTCTTGCCTAGTGAGCTTAATGTAGCCTGTTTTCCTGCCCTTAAATGTCATTGGGCAAAATTTAAAAATGTAGTGTGTCACTTAGCAGCTTGCAAGCTAGTGCAGCACAGCTGAGCAACATGAAAACCTGAAGACCTATCTGCTTAGCAGTGGTTAGTGGTGTGCAAATCAGCCAAGCAGAGCCAAGCAGTGCATACACATTTTCAGCCGTTATTTGGTTTAAGCAGTGTTTAGTACATCTTAGCAGGTCTTAACAGAGCTTAGCTGAGCACAGCAGGCCAGGATTTAAAAATAATTTGCATCATTTTTATTTAAAAAATAAATGCTTACTTGCCCTTCCATGTATTCAAACCCTGCACCTATTGCACATGAGGCCATAACTCTACCCGTTTAGCTACATGGATATGTGGAATTTTGCTACACTTTTACATATACCTATGAGTTACCTTTAAGCAGTGCTGAGCACTGAACCGCGCCTCAGAAACCTGCTCAGCTATGCTTAAACATGACCTTTAAATAACTAATTAAATACATCTGGTTTCTGTTTTTAGTTGTCCGGCAGGTGTCTCAGCACTGCTTAGCACTGTTGTGCTCCATGCTGTGCCTCATAAATGTGATTTAAAAAATGAAATTTCATTGATATAATACAATTGGACAGTGCAGGGAGTGTGTTACTCATCTGTTTACACAGTTCACACCAGTCTCCCTACATTGATTCAGTAACTGTGTTCCATGGCTCTCCCTCGGCAATGCGCTATGATTAATATGCATGGCACACTGATGAGAGGCAACCATGTACAAGGACATGGTACTATTCCGTGTAGGTTCCACACTATGCCTACACAGATTTTATTAAATATAGGTGTCTGTCTTTTATACTTTTATATGGCATATTCACCTTCACTGGTAAAAAATCCTGAATATGCCTTTTACATCTTTTCATTCTTGCAGCAACAGTGTTCCTTTTCTCAGTGTTTAATTCCTTCCAAGTATATATCCTATAATATTTTTCCTTAATCTTATCATATGATTCTTTTCTCTTATTATCAATTCTATTTGCATTCATTTTCCAGAATAAAATCTTGTCCTGATAATTTTCTATTTCTTTATTACAACAAGCCCTCATTTTTCTTGAACTAAAAAAAATCACCCATTCTATTTTATATTTTAGGCTTAATATTTTCATTACTAATGAGCCATCATTTTCTTTTAAACATTTCATTACTGTATATAAGTTCAATGAAGGCATAAACACTCATAAAAAAAAATCAAGTCTTCTATGAATGATTTAGTACCTGGTTCCCCACGAACGTGCAGTGCACAGCTGGAGAGAGGTGGCTCCCCACCAGCTGTGCTCAGACCCAGTGATGAGCAGCACTCCTTGCTGATCTTTTGGCCCACTATTCCTGGACAACCAAAGATCCGCTGGTCTGCCGTATAGTTACATTTAGGTGGCATTCTGACTTGGAGGTGTTCAACCATAATTCCACAGATGGTTGCTTCACACCATTGACTCCTCAGTTAAGCACATACACCAACTGTCTGAACCTACGGCTCCTCTTGTACTGAGCAGGATTACTATCACCAGAACACATCATCAGTAGGGTAAACTAATCTGTCTCACAATGGTCTAAACCTAGCTTATGTTCCCTATTAGTGGGTGAATAATCCAACGCTTGGTGAATTCTGTTTTACAGTAATAGGAAGAGCTGACACTGAAGGATCAAAACGCGACATCACTATAAACGCTTGGCCGCCATAAGCCAGTTACCTCTGTGGTAAAACCCAAAAAGTCGAATGATCATGAGGCCCACTTTCATGGTCTGTATTCATACTGAAAATCAAGATCAAGCGAGCTTTTGCCCTTCTGCTCCATGGGAGGTTTCTGTCCTCCCTGAGCTCACCTTAGGACACCTGCATTACTCTCTGACAGGTGTAACACCCCAGTCAAACTCCCCACCTGACACTGGCCCCAGAGCAGGTCATGCCTGGACACCCAAGTGCTAGCAGCCAAAAGTGAGAGCCCTGGTGGGGCTCGCCCTCTGCCTCACTGGGTAAGTGAAAAAAGATTTTTACTGTATATAAGTTCAGTGAAGACATAAAGACTGTATGGTTTATTAACCCGGAACCTCCTTTTTTGCTTTTCATATACAGTATTCCTCTTTTCACAGGGTTCAACCTGGATTCCTAGATAAAAGAAAAAATTTTATTATATACATCTTTTTCTAAGCTTAAAGGAAGCATAAACACACCAGCTAAATATGTTATCTTTGTTAACAATTCAGTACTTATTAAATTAACTTTCTTTTTAAAGGAAAGCCTAAAAGACTTCAAAAACACTCACATATGTCTTATTTCCTCTGTTTTTTTCTTTCCATGTGGAATTTATGCTTTCTTGTTTCCCGAAGTTTATCGCAAGGATCTTAATTTTATCTCTTTTGAATTTGATTCCACTAATTTTTCCATCAAAACCTAAACCTTGACTTTTGTCTTTATTTAATTTGAAACCAATAACCTTAATAATTTCTTGCATTTATTTTAACACTGTATCCATACTTGCTTCAGTCTTTGTTGTAATAATAATATCATCTGCATAATTTAAAAAATGGGTATTTTTATCCCTTCATTTAAAATATCGCTTATAACTTCCATTTCCTTATTCATATACGTAGGTATTGTATTCGTTCCTAATACAAATAATGTATCGCTCAATGGAGAACTGTATTTCTTCCTTCTTTGCTATTTTCCATACAGACCTAATAACACACCTGTATAGCTCTTCATACCTGAAACCTTTATCTAACCATTCATCTAATACCATTATAAACCATTTCTTTTGCTCTATATTCATATTTTTATACATCTTAAATTATATTCCAGCTGATCCTTCCGCTGACTCTAAATTCATTACTTTTAATACCTGTTCTAGTTCCTCTCTTCTTATGTCTTTTTTCTAAATCCTTATTCCCCATGTCTGAAAATGTAAGTACTTTCCATGTCTTTGTTTTATGCTCTTTAAATAAAGTCTTAATATGTACTTTTACTATATTCATAATGTCCTCTTGTGTATTATGCATTTTACCTGAAAAATCTTTCATTTCTCTCATTACACTATTATTCTCTTTAATTATTTTACCTAAATATGGTGCAATTTCTTCTCTTTTTCCTTTCAGGAAATATCTTTGTACAATAAATATTGTATCTTTTTCTTACTGAAATCATATAATTTATTTTCCTTAATAATTGTTTTTTTAAGAAAATCAATCATGTTATTGTTTAAATTCTTATATTTTATTTTTTCCATGTATAACTTCTCTTTCTCCCATGTTACATAACACTTTTTATACTTCAGTTTAAAATTTAACCACCATTCTGACCGATATTTATAACATTCTCTCATTTTATATGATGTTGTCATAATGTCATAATCTCTTTTCTCCTTTATCATCCCATTTCACTTCATTTATTCGTTTTATACCTTTCCCTATTTTTATATATTCCATATTTTTAACTATCCATGTTTTATAATATCCTTTACTAGTTTAACATCATAAGCCTTCTTGCTTTGTTGCCTTAAATTGCAGTTGAAATTTTCTACTACAGTTATCTCCATGTTAACTGCTACATATTGTATTATCTTTCTAAATATCTCCTCCCTCTCCTTTTTATTAAATATGCATAAGTAATTCTCATAATATGTTCCCTCCATATTACATCAATAATAGTAATTCTACGTGCTACAACATAGGCAACATCCAAAACTTTAATTGTATATTTATATAAGTATTCCTGAACAGGTCTCTTTCCTGAAATTCCATATCACATTTTCCCCCACTGTACTTCTGTTTGAATTATTTCTGATTTTGACAAAAATCTAGTATCATCTAGTATAATAACATTATCTAGCTTTTCCACCACTCCAAAATTCCTATCCTTCTTTCCAACTTCTTAAAACTATTAACATTTAATGATAATACATTACACATACCTCTACTTTAAATAATGCATATTCACCCTTTTCCTTTCTTTTTTCTTTTTTTGAAATATTCTGTATTCTTTCCTTTCCTTTCTCTCACTCTTTTACCAATTGAATTTCCCTTTTGTTTGACTATATTCCATTTAACATCTCCAATCTCACTTAGACCTGACTCTTCTTCTATGTTTAAATCTTCCTTCATTTTACCTTCTTGTGCCATTTTTTCTTCATCAGTAATACAGATATCTTTTCTCCTATTTTTCTACTTCTAATTAATTTTCTATAACTTTATCCTGTTTACCTTGTTCTTCTACTCCCTCTGTTATATCCAACACTGTTTGATTTCCTTTTGCTTGACTCCCCAAATGTCCCACTTTTTTACATTTATAGCATTTTGGTTCACAATTTTTTGCATCGTGTCCTATGTCCCCAAATGAAAAACAACATCTTTTTCACATTTATTAATTAAATGATCCATTTTTCTACACAAACATGTTTTTGGTTGCCCCAGTATCTAATCATCCTCTGTCACCTTCAACTTTAATAACACTTGGAATATGTTCAACGCTGTTGTTTTTCTAGTTTCAATATCACGTTGCAATCCCACTCCCCAGTCCATAAAACTCTGTTGTCATACACTTTTGACAAATTGAATACATCATTACATAAATATAATAAATGCTTTTTTTAAAGTATCTTTTTTTACTTCAGTTCAAAATTGTATATTAATTTTTTTCTTAGTTTCCCTAAAAAAGGGCTTAAGCACATATAAGTTCCATGGTGCACAGTTTTCTTTTTTTTTTCTATTCTTCTATAACTCTTTGCATTATCTGCCCATTCTCAAAAATAATGTCACAAAAAATCTCTTTATTAATATGGATAACTGCTCTTATCTCATTTGTTTTGAGCCTGAGTGTCTTAATAACTATATCTGTCATTTCTGAATCTTTCTTCTGTTCGATCTGCACTTTAAGCAATCCTTTTTCAGATTTTTTTCTTCCTTTTCTTACCACTCACTGCTTCTCTGACAATTTCTGCATACTATTTTTTTTCTCAGCCTTCATGTCTTGAGTCTTTTGCACTTCTTCATTCTGTATCCTGTCCATCATCTCTCCCCATGACATTTCCTTACCATCTTCGGTTTACTTTCATTGATGATGTCCAACAGTAAGTCATCCCACAACCCTCCCAACTGGAGGGTTGTAACAACACAACCTTGTGTTGCATTATCAGACATGAACAACTTCTGCTGGAACAAATCTTCTGAATCTGCATCCACTACATCTGCTACATTAGGACTGCTTTGAAAGGCTCTACTGTACTTCTGTGTAGTTCAAGTTTTGTCAGTATTTTCCTCTTTTCTCCATCTCCAACACACCATATCCATCACTCACCTTCTTCTTCAGCTGCGACTCCTTTTCTGATGATTTAAACATAGCCGCTATTCAGATAACAGCACCAAAATCACCATCCTCCTTGCTATTCTTCTTCTTTCCGACCTCCATTATTTCTTAATTTAGCTTCTTGCTTCTCTGAGCTGCCTTTGCACCAGGAACAGAAGCAGGAAGCAAAACATGCCACACACAAATGCCTCCCCTTATAGAAAAGAGTAGGTTAAGTTCCATGATGCCCTGGCCAAGTTTCCTCTAATAACTGGCTCTTCCATGAAAAGAGGCTACTAGCCTAGTGGGACTAACCTGGTAAACAAAAGCTAAATAAACAAACAGGGTAAATGGCTTGTTCATATATGGTGAATGTTCTTATTGTAGGTACATGATGATTGGCCTGTGGTTTCTTTGCCATATTTGGACAAAACTTTTGCTTGGATGATGACCACACATATGATAGCATGTATGTGGCCCACATCGCTATATGTTTAGGCTGGGAATGATTTTACAAAGGAGGAACAAATAGAAACCTTGGACAATATGCATGTATGTAATTTGATCAAACATATGAATAATGCTATATAAAAAACACTTTGGATTCTAGAAATTTAAAAAAAATGTTTATTTATTGTATTAGAAGGTATTCAGCAAAACTCTAGATGTGGTAATATGGATTCATTACTGGAATATAAAGTGCTTTTATGGCAACTGCCTACTTATATAAGCATTCAGACTATACTGAAGTTATGCACATTATGATGACAATTTATTGTATTCTGTTTCATTTTATTATTTGTTTACATACACAAAATAGTAATTGCTAACAAGTACTTTTAAGTAGATTCCCACTTTAATGATGCAATTGGGCAGGTGATTTTTATGTAGCTGCATATATGTAATTTGGCCTTTTAATTGTCAGTTCTAAAGTCTCAAATGAACTGCAGAGACAAAAATGCTTAACATTATAATAAAATGTACTTCTCTGTAGTTCCAGTTTTGTCAGTATTTGTTTTGTTTCTAGAACTTATTTTACACTGTGTTCATAGTCTAGGCTCTATTTTAATGCCTGCTGTATGTCATTGGATTTGCTGCTTAAGAGACTGTAAGCACTCCAGTAAACTTCAGAATTTTCTTATATCTTAGCAAAATTCTTAAAGTGCAAGTCGGTACATGTTGGTCCTGTATGGAAAGATGTTCTTCTGGGTGATGGAATACTGCTCTGCATGACTGAGTTGAAAACTGGCAAAATACAAAATATGCTGTTTTGATCTATTGTTAAAACTGTGGTAATTTATTATGCAACAAGTTTCGCAGAAGCATTTCGGTGTCACGTGGGAATGGAAATCCAACTCAAAGTGGATAAAAATCAGACAGTAATTGAACGTGCCAAAAAAAAAAAAAAAAAAAAAGAAATAAAAGGATCAGATGAGAAGGAAAGAAATATGGAAAATTCATAAATATAGCGGCAAGTACAGAGATCTCCTGGAATGACCTCATGTTGACCAAGATTTAGAGCAGGATTGGTTAAGCAGAGGTAAATTGAAACCCAAAGATGAAAGGTTAATAAGGGTGGCCAAAATAGTCAACTATGTACATGCTGGTTTACAAAGTCCCTTAAACATGTGGGAGAAACAGATAAATACAGGTTCTGTAAAAAAGAGCTGGAAGCAGTCGCACATCTTGTTGCCTGGTGTGAATACTGAAAGGCACAACAATGTGACAAGACTGTTGTATTGGGGACTGGGCAACCACTACAATACAGAAGTAGAAGCACTGGAAATATGAACCACTAAGCAGTTTAAAGAATGATGAAGTGTACATTACATGGGATCACCCAGTACTAACAGTTCAAAAAATAGATGCTAGAAAAACAGATATAGTAGTGCATGAAATAAAAGAAAAAAGCAGCATTGAACTATTGAAATTGCTACACCTAGTGATCACAGTATCTTACATATGGAGAGACACAGAGTCATTAAATACCATAATTTGCAGGTGGAAATGAGAGCAATGTTCAAGAAAGCTACCCAGACACCTCTAATAGAGCAATGGGTTTAATAAAAAATAATTTACAGTCATACTTACATATGCTACCAATACAAGTAACTCCATATGAATTACAGAAGGAGGTGATTCGGGGCACTTTGTGGGTGCTGAGATATCAAACATCATGAACTCTAATCATACCCTGACTTAGGAATGGGGTCTAGTCCAGTTATGCTGTTAGAAACCTAAAAGACTTGGAGAAATTAAACTGAAAGAAGACTATACACCCTAACCACAACTTGAAAATGGAGAAAAGGTAGCATTTCTTGATCTTATATTTATAGATTTACACAATTTATAAATGCAACCGAATGGTGATTCATGTATTCAGTATTTAAATATGTAGAAGGCTATTTACATTCAGTACAATTAAAATAACACATTTGCTGTTACCTTGTTTAAAACCTTTTCAGCCTACACACCCTTTTTCTTAGAATCATTTCTTAAACCTGCTAATCTTATTTTGATCACCCCATTTATTATTAAATAATAACTCCTCACCTCTCATTTTCAAATTAATCAAGTACCTGAAAAATATTCTCATCTAAATAGTCAGCAACATTTTTGCATATCATCTGCCTCATACGATATCATGTCCATATTTATTTAAATTATACACTTTCTTCACTTATTCTTTTTGTAAAAATTGCCACAGTTCTCTAACTTGTCATCCATACGAAGATCTTATGATATTTCTTCAACTGTACACATATTACACTGCACAATTTTATATGTCATACTAGCATTTAGGGACACTTTCTCAGACTTCTTATCCATAAAATATTTTGACACTCTATGTTAATAAATGTTTTTTTTTGTATTTAAAAGCTTTTACAGTATTACCAGAAATATCTTTCCATGGATCCACCACATGAAATTTGTGTATTATATTAATAAACCATATCTTTCTCAAGGCTACTCAAATGTCCACAAGTCTCAGTGCTCAAGTACCACTATATCAAAGTCATTGCTGCTCAGACATAGACTCAAAACATGCTTGGGTAAGCTGTGGCAGTTGTGCAGAGACGTAGAAGCTGTGGCACCTCACTGGATAGCTGAGTTCAAGCAAAGTAAGGGCTGCAGCCACAGGCATATCCTGAGGAGACCACATGGCTAATTAGCATTAAACACTCCACAAGATTGCTTCATTATCCTGCAGCATGGCTAATGAGACCACCCTAATCAGTGATTTTTTTTCCACTTTTGGAAAATGACTACTCTAGTACATTTTGTGAATCATGAGGTCTGGCTGCTTGTGGCTGAGCTCAGTACTTACAATGACCCATTCTGAATATCAGGAGTTTTCTTTAAATATTTTTAAAATCCAGTATAAGTGCAATGATGCGAAATAATGCACAGGATAAAGTAGCCCTAATCCTACCTTAGGGAATTCTTTATGTTATACTTCCCTTTTAATGAAGAATAATTTTGAACTCCACACTACCATAAAAAAAAAAAAAAAAAAAAAAATACACACACATATATATATATATATATATATATATATATATATATATATATATATATATATATATATATATAAATATATATATATGTATATATATATATATATATATATATAGAGAGAGAGAGAGAGCGAGTGATAGATATATAGATAGATAGATAGATAGATAGATAGATAGATAGATAGATAGATAGATATTTACCACTGGGCAAAGCATAAGGAGGAGGGTGGGAGTGTAGGTTAAAATTTAAGCAGTGATTGGGGTGGGTAGGTTTGAAGTATGGAGTTTTAGGGTTAGGGACCAGAAAAGGAGTTTAGGGTTAGGGAATGATCAGGACTTTAGGGTTAGGAAGCAGGAGCGGAGTTTTAGGTTTAGGGACTGATTAGAGACTTAAGGATAGGGAGGGGGTGAAGTGATCAGGGGCATTAGGATGAGGGGAGAAGTGTTACATTTAGGATTAGGGGCCATGTGGGACTTCTAGGGTTATAGTTAGGTTTCTGGTAAGGCTTTGCAGTTCAGTATGGTCAGTCAGGTGGTGAGAATGATAAGTAAATTAATAGGATCATGCTAGTGGGAATTAGAGCAAGTGCTAACAAGCAAGTATACCATGAACTACTGCTATGCAAGCACTTGTACTATATCATATCTTCATCTCCTGTGGTATATAATTTACCTTCAATTTCCCCTGCATTGAATTGTACTGACACTCTCTTTTCTGTTTTTTGCTGTCCTCTTACCTTTTCACATTTTCCAAAAACCGTGATTATTTATGTTCCAAAATCTGTACTACTTAACGAAAATCATTGACTGGGATCAGGAGAAGTAAACTATGGATGTGTAAACTACATACTGTCTGCATGTAGGCCAAGTGTCTGTGATTGCAAAAATAACCCATGCTATCTAGCACTTTCTGGTGGTAATTTACAACAGCTGTCCATGAATTGCATTGGCTTTCTGTCAGACACACACACACACACACACACACACACACACACACACACACACACACACACACACACACACACACACACACACACACACACACACACACACACAGCTCTCTACACACCTGCTCACAGACATTTCCAGATTCATGCATACATTTGTTCAACATCACACACGCAGACCTCTCCACACTGATCAGACTCCCAGACACTCTCACTCATCCACATGTACATTGACATACACACACACACACACACACACACACACACACACACACACACACACACACACACAGACATCTGACTCCATTCATATCCCTACATAGAAGTACACACACTGCGACATATGTACACATACTGACACACTTCCCACCATTATGGCATTGCCAAACTTCATTCCACTTACCTGCCAAATGGTATATCCTACTGACTACAGTGAGCCTTTTTGCCATAATTATTTTCATGGCCATCTGTATTAATTTATGTAGTTGCTAGGCAGCAAATAAGGGCAGCCTCAGGCATGTCCTATGGCGAGCAGTAGGTTAATTAGGATTAAACACTCCCCCAGGATTGCCTCATTATCAGAAAGGACTACCATGAGTTCTGGCTGCTTGTGGCTGAGTTTAGTACTTGCAGTAACCCTTTTTGAACATCAGGAGTTTTCTTTAAATATTTTTAAAATCCGGTATAAATGCAATAATGCTAAAAGATGCGCATGAAAAAGTAGCCCTTATCCTACCTTAGGAGATTCTTTATATCCCACTCCCTTTTTAATGAGGCTTAATGTTGTTCCCCACGCTGCCATTAGAAATATTTATATACATATATGCACACACACACACACACACACACACACACACACACACACACACACACACACACACACACACAGAAGAAAAGAGAAAGCATAAACACTTCCCACATAAGCCAGTTTACATATCAAAGCCGAATGTATGAAGTATACTTTTTTTTTTAAATATTGACCTGAACATTTGTGATAAAGTAACTGTATTGTGAATTAATGCAGTATTATCATTCCATTATTCTTCAGTTATGCCTCTTTTTCCAAAATGAATACTTAGTATAGATACTTCTCTCTGATATCTCTCTTTGAGATAAAAATATTTATTTGATCTTTCATTACTCCCAGACCTTTACTCTTTTCTTTATTCAAGCTGTTTCAACTACAACTTTAATCCTTTTAAAATTTCTACTACCCAAATTTTGCTTTAAGAAAAAAAGTAGCAGATCATCTGCAGAAGCCATTATAATTTTCAGCCAAACATCAGGTATATTTTTCCATTCAGCACATTCAAATCTTTTATAACCATTTTCTGTAATTGTACTTATTACTAAACAAAATAATACAAAAATTCAAGGGATACCTCATTTCACTTCTTTCCCTGTAAATGTGTGTTCATGAAACCATCATTTAAGTATAATTCTGATAACATGTTTTTGTAACCAGACCAACATTTTAAATACATTTTCTCTTACCCCATATGTCTACAATATTTGTATACATTTCAGTATGATTGATATGGTCAAAATCTTTATTGGCATTACACAATCGTTTTCTCAGCCCTTTTATTCATAATACTTTCCATTACTTATTTTAGCTTAATTATCATTGTGACAAGATTCTGCCACCACCTTCATCATTTATCACTGTTCTTTTGCCATTGTCCTCATTGCCTCCTTGAGCACTTTGTGTCACAATAAAACAAAATTAATATTATTTCCTCCAAAATCCTTCTCAAAGCATATCTTTTACCACCATGTCAGCTAACAATACTAAGATTAAATAAGTTCACTGGGCTAAACTCCTTGTGTCATCTTGATGATTCACTGAAATTTGATCAACACATTAAACAAGCTGTAAATAAAACACACCAGAAATTGCCTTCTCTACTGTATGCTTCCTCCATTTTCATTAACCTGCAAGCCATCTTGCTGGCAAAGCTAGAAGAATGTTATAACAAAACCGACACATTTGCCGCCAACCATCACTATCAGTCATACCACTGTTTAGTACTCCGGAAACAGACTTGGCAAGAACTACAGCACTTCCTGTCTTTAATACAACTTGCTACTAAACACAAAAATTTACATAAGTCAGGCAACCGTTTAACCATAAAAAAAAATCATAAAACTTTATTCTCCTGAAAGATAACTGAGATTAAAAGAGAAATATCTGCTCGTCATAATGAAATCTTACAATTCTGTAGGGAAATTCCTGTACTCAACAAAATTTCAAACATATGGAACTCAAGCCCTTGAGCACTAAACATAAAACCACAGTAGAAATTTCTTTTAAAAGCAGTTCAAATGTCATGTGAGAGAAAAATGGATCTGCGAATACATCTCCCATGCTGACTGCCGCAGTACCATCTTGTCTCATCTCTAGAACATTCCTGACTGTACTCCTTTCTTCACTTCTGGTTTCTTGTTATAACAATTTCTTCCTCCTTTCACTTAAGTATATCTCCCTTAGTATTCCTATCTTTCTAAAGTAAAATTTTTCTCATCTTAGAAGTAATTTTTCGCAAATATTGATTTTACTGCACCAAAGACCTATACTGAGACTAATGTATTCCCATAAAGTAAACATATTCTGCTTATAAACTGTTTCTCTGTATAAATAGCTGCTTCATAAATTATGTGATGCATATACTAGATGTTGATTTTTGTACTGTATATAATGTCTGACCTGTTTTTGCTTAATCTTTTTTATGTATAGTCTTATGCTGTCTAAAATGCTCTCGTTTTTATGTAAGCTTTCATGCTTTTTTTAATAATTGTACAATATAAGGAGCTTTTCATCTCAGGCCTCAGTTGAAAATGTGTTCATGCTAAACCTAGTCAGACTATTCTGACAAATAAAAGCAAATACATAATAAAAAAAAATGTCTTTTTAATTTTAATCCGGAACACCATATACACCTGCACCCATTTTCTCTGCAAACATATATTAAATCTCATCTTCTCTTTTGAAGCAGGGATTAAGACAAAAATTATTTTATTGTCTGGTTTCTGAGTAGAATAAAATGATAATTGCTTAAGTACAATTTAAGTACTTATACACTTGGAGGAGAGAGTATATAAGGCACCCCATTTAGAATACAAAATGTATTGTTCATCCTTTTATTGCCTTGGAGCCACATTTTTAAACAGGATAGGTGATAGTTGCATGTCTGCTTCTTAAACAGATGTTAACTTCTTTGTTATTTTCTAAGCAGTAAGGTTGAAGTACTTGCGATAGAAAAGTGCTTTCGGAGCCAGTGAGAGCAGTGATAAGTGATGATGGTGCTGGCAGAATCTTGTCAGAAGAGTTACACTTGGGCCCAGAAATGCAACATTTACATTAAGGACTCTGGGGAGGGCAAACTAAACAAGGACCACATGTGTACTCTAGCTGGAATCTAGGGTATGCAGAACAATCCCTTGTATTGAGTCCACATAGCCAGCACATATAGCATTTTCTGTCTGACAAGGAGAGGGTTAGGTGCATGCAGAAAGTCTCCAGACTTCCACTGATAACAGCTGTGATCTCCTGCTCTTGTCTTCCTCTTTATGCCTCCTAGTATGCAGAGGGACAACAGCAATACATGGAACAGTAGAGGGTTAGAGGCTTGATGGCCATTTGGGTATGGGAAACCAAAAAAAAAAAAGAAAAATGCTTTGGACAAGAATACTTAGCTAGGCAGTAATAAATTATTAAAAAAAGGTAAAAACGAAGGAGATACAAAATTGATCCAAATGAAAGAAGCAGTGCAGGATGTAACAGGAATCAAAAGTGATCATGGTGTGTTTTGAGAATTGAACTTATGGAATCTGGGGGTGTCAGAGGATGTGGGTCTAGCAGGAGCTCAGGGGACCTCAAGGTGAGAATATGGGAGCCAGAGAGTGTAGTGCGTTGGCTAAGCAGGTGAAAAGGTCATATTGGGACTGGAGTGGGAGTATTTGGAGGTGAGTATAGAGGGCAGAGTTAGAAGAAATATTGTAGAGATTTGAGAGGGATAGGAAAACATTTGCAGGGTTTGCCAGAGGGTAAAAGGAAAGTGGGACAGCAAGCAAGATGCTGATGAGAGAATGTGAAAGACTCAACCAGAAAAGGGATGGCAAGGTCAAGTGATGAAGAGGAAACAGAACCAGATATAGCACTATAGGGAGTGTCTTGAGAGGGAATGGGGTAATCAGACAGGAAGGGGACAGTCAACCAGAAAACAGAGATGGTGTAAGGGGCAAGAAGGTGATATGCTCTGTGGAGGCAGTTCAAGGAAAGTATCATGAAGAGGAAAACAGGGGAAGGAGAGCAAGGAATAATAGCAGTAGGAAGAGGAAAGGACAGAAGGGAAATAAGAGGTAGATAGCAGTGACGAAGATATGTAGGAAGGCTACAGGAGGAATGGGATAGCAGGGACATCGGCTGTGGTGCTATAACCAGTAGGTAAAGGTTGCAGATAGGAGGAGAGTGACAAGGGTCATGGAGTGAAGGAGAGGCCAGCTACTATAGGAGTAGAGGAGAAATTTTTGATGCTTGGTTGCTCAGCCACTGGGGTATTAAGAGACTTTACAAGGAAAATAGGAGAAATCAAGCCATGGTGAAACTGGTCTTGGGACTTAAGGTTTTTGTAAGTCATGGAAGGAGGAAGTGGCTAAGGCGTACACCAGAGGTGAGAAGTGAATGCATGTTATGGTGCATATAGGCAGCAAAGACTTGTTAGAAGACAGGCATATGAAATGTGTCCCAAGTAGGCCCATGAAGAAAGTAGAGAGACCAAAGGATAGTTGGCAGAAAGCAGCATTACTATGAAGTATTACCTGTGCAAGCAGCCATTGCACTGATAAAGCCTGAAGAAATGTATTAGGGAGAAAACTGACTAGTTCCAACTGCCGCCATGAGAAAAAGGCATAGGACTGTTAATAATGAGGGAGAGAGTAAAGCAGACAAGTACAGGACTGTTAATAATTAGGGAAAGAGGAAAGCAGATAAGCCCTATGTTAGGAGCAACCTTCATCTTAGGCCAGATAGGAAATTAATGCTCAGAGAGGAGTTGGAAAAATATATTTCCATGCAAATAACTTAAGGTAAGATGGAAAGAGGAAAGGAGTAATACAAAAGTAGAGAAGCTGGATAGGTACTGTACTATAGTATTTTCTAAGTAACAAAGTAGTCACTTGAATCAGCTTTCCAGTTTGAAATTCATATTTGTTTTTAATAATATTCAGGAAAAAGGACAATGCAGTTCAAACCAAACAGTTTAGTCTGCAATCAAAATAAATTTTCATCTCAGGTTCCTGATCTGCAGGTCTTTCATAGTTCAAGACAAAAGCATTATTCCTTTCATGAAGTCTTTCCTTATAAATAAGGTTGTGGTAGAGTAACTGTCAAAATCAATGAACTGTACTTTTAGAGACCTCACAACAATAGAGCAGCTTGCTTGGCATTTCCAAATGGGGAAAAACAAAATATCTTCCCCATCCATACAGGCATGGCTAAATCGAGCTAGCATTTCCTCTAAAGAATTCAATTCTCTTCCTCCAGAGAGATACCCTCTGTATTGCCTTCCTTCTTCCTTCTGGTACATTTAATTACTTCATAAGTCTCCCCAGGACCCTCTTCAGTCCCAAAAGTCACAAATCTATCATACATTGTGGCACTGGGCTTCAAATATTTCTTTGTGCCACTGCTCCCCCCATTAACTCAGACATCCTTACTTATTTCTCGTTTATGGTTTAATATTCATAAAGGGACCACCCACTTCTATGCCACCTGAACCTTCTTAGCTAGCACATTTAAAGGTGCCAGCTACTACTATGTCACAGTAGTCATGCACTGAACAGAGGAAGAACAAAGACACAGAACACTGCTATGTGACAGTAGACATGCACTGCATGGAGGAAGAACAAAGATACAGTGCACTACTATGTTACAGTAGTCATGCACTGCATGGACGAAGAATAAAGACACAGAACACTACTATGTCATGGTACTCATGCATTGAACAGAGGAAGAACAAAGACACAGAACATTACTATGCCACAGTAGTCATGCACTGCATGGAGGAAGAACAAAGACAAAGAATACAACAGAGGAATGAGCAAGGATATTTACTATCATGGTTGAACAGTAATACTACTTAATGCAAGAAGCTACAAGAAGGTGAGAGAATTGCAAGTCATAGAGTAGAAGAATAGTATAAATTTTGCTGGAATTGCAAATTGTGGACACTTGTAACTGACAATAATGAAAGAGGAATGAACTTGGAGGTGACAGGGTACAGTTTTTAGAAATGACAGAGATGGGAGAGACAAAAGAGGTAGTAGTGATCTATGTATAAGGGACATAATCAAATGCTTAGTGAGAGATTAGGAGGAACACCACACCATAAAAAATGCAGGCAACTGGGCAGGATCAAAACCTAGGGTATGCAACATGGTAGTCAGTGAAGATAAAGGTGGGGAGTTGTGGAGGATTGTTACATTGTAATGGCTCTGAGACAGATCAGTGAATGTGGATAATGGACTAGGAGAGTGAATGACAGAGGTGGATAGGAATAAATGTGTTATGCTCATGGAGGATCCGAATCATCAGGAACAAAATGAGAAGATTTTTAGGAACAGAGTACAAAAGGAGTTGGAGATGACTGAGGTCTATGAAAGGGTCAGCCAGGTGATGTGGAAATGTCACAGAATGGATGAAATTCCAATTGTGATATTATTTAAGGAAGAGAGTGTTGCACATGTCCTGGGGAAGGCATTACCAGTCAATTGTGATGACACAGCTGGGGGAGTAAGACAAAGATAAAGATGAGCTAGAAGTCTGGAGACAAAACAAGGGAACGAAGGAAGAAGATAGTGCACTTAATTCTCTTGACAAGGATATGAGGTATAGATGAAATGGAAGAAAGAGAATAAGGCTAATGTGGCTGTGACACCCCTGCACTGTTCTAGTAATCAACGAGCCTCAGTCCTCACCACTAACACCAGTGAGGGACATACACATTGAGAGGATGACAAGTACGCACACAGTAAAGTACAATTTCCCTTAAGAGCACACAGAGATCACAGTCAGTCTGGGGCTGCTTTCTCCCTCTTTCTCCAGATCTCCAATAAGACTCCCCACTGGCACAGCTATAGGGTTAAGATCGCAGCCAAGTGGCCAAGCTAAGACCTCCAGCACACTCTCTGTCCAACCAGTGCTTCGTGTCCCTGCCCAAGTAGCTGACACACACACACACTTTGAGATTTGACTTATATACAAACCCACAGACACTCCTGGAGAAGGCTGGCACAGGTTTACTAGCTATACCCCCTTCTGCCCAGACTATATGGTAGTCATCACTGCCAACCAGACAGCTCTTATCAACTACTTTAAGACCCTTCCCAAAGGGTGCCCAGTCCTACTGTGTGATGTTACTGTTATCCAAATGGTAAGTGTGACCAAGGCCAAGGTTATTTAGGAGTGGTCTGTACAGTGTCACCAAATACATATACAATACTCTAAGAGCTCAAATATCTCTAAACAAACCAGCCACAATTAAAAGGTTTAAATATTGAATAATAAATAATAAAAGAACAAGACAATATTCAATAACTCAGCACAGTGACTACAGAGTTCAGTATTACAAGAAATATTTTAAAACAACATTGCAGGACAGTCTCACATAAATACAGAAAGCATATAAACAAATATTTACTATATTCTTATCTATATCTAAGAGAGATTAGTGTACCCTGGTTACTTACTATTAGCAAAGCAAGTCCTGATAAGAGGATGTTTCCAGGTCCAAAGACAAATACAAAATGCCCAGACTCACTCTCTCAGATAGTTCTTAAATTAATAATACACATTACTGCTGGGTTAGCTTTGGAAGACATCACTCTTTGTCACCTGCCTTTAGTTCCCAGGCTAACAGAAACTTAGCAAAAATGTAGCATCTCTGTGTGAGAAGTACATATCTCTCAGAAGTTTGCCTAGAACTGGAAGTCGTAAAACAGTTAAACACTTTTACATTTTAAACCTAGTAATTATTTCTGTTTCAAGACAATAGAAAAACCTCTAGCTCTAGACACATTGTCTGCTTGCTGCACTAAAACTAACATTTTTATAGCACATCTTAAAACACTTTACTTTTCAGCTTATTTTCTTGAAGGTTTGCAAGTTAACTCTGTATGTTTCAGCTTCTACCACTAAAACCTACATTTGCACAGGCATATAGTTGACATCCATTTCTGTTCTTTCCCAGCAGAGTACATTGTGGTTATATTCTTGAAGCTCAGTACATAACATACAGTTCTCTTACATTTGTAAGACAAGTATATGAATCATATCACTGTTCACAAATGACATATGATTATTTACAAAATTCCAGACAGATGGGCAGGCAGTGTCACATCTCTATACAAATTATATTAATATTTTCAAGTGGCATACAATTATTTACAAAATTCCAGATAGCTGGACTGGCAGTATTCCACTGGTGTCACAGTGGCTACATAAGAATGTGAGCAGAGCAGTTTGGGAAAAAGGCAGGGAATACAAGAGAGGAAGAGAGTGATTGGAAGTTGGATGAGACACAACACAAGGATGCTATTAACTGCAGCAAGGGAGGTGAGGGCAGCAAATGTGCAAATCTAAAAGGACACCAGTAGGATATGTAGGAGTGATGACAAAGCAAATAAGAAGGGACTAGAGAAGCTGTAGTGCTTCTAATTTGATAACAGAAGACACTGGAGAGCATGATATCATTGAACAAGATCACAACAGGGAAGTGTAAAGAAATCACCTTGAACAGGAAGGATCAGAAGGAACATCATAGGAAGCAGTTACTCCCTGGATCTGCAAAATTACATAGATAGGGCTGTGGCAGATCAGAATGTGGCTGGATAGAGCAACTATACAGGCATTCAGTATGAAACGGGAGTGGTAGAAATGGTAAAGTTGAAGGAGGGAACATGGCAACGATCTGAAGGTATTTCATGCAAGTACCATTAGTGCCAAATGATTATGCTGAAAACCTCACTGTCATGCAATCCTGGAGTTAGTATATGCTGCTTAGGTGTGGGGATGTCCATTCAGTTAAGGGGATGCTGGGTCAGAGGGGCTTCTCCCCCGTCCAAAATATACTTTGTCTTTAGTTCACCAAAAGTGTTTTTGGCATAATCAATTAACATTTGCAGCAGACAGGGTAACAGACTTTGTAGTGTCTTGATGACTACACCTAGGAAGGGAAGGATGGATGAGAAGCAGAAAGTTAAGTGCATTTAAATGGCAATTTGTTAGGTTAATTTTCACTTTCTACCATTGAGAAATTGTTATGTAAGCAGCACCATTATGAACCATTTCTTCATTTTAATTACATTAAAGTTTAATAATGCAGCTTTATAGCTTTGCAAAATTTCAATATTTTGCCTGCAATCTACAACATGCATGTACTTTGTAGTTGCCTAGGTGCTTAACTTAAATGTCTTAACAAGAGGTGCTGTATTATGTTCACATTACTCAAGCATGGACAGCATAATGTTTATGATTTTAGTGGGACTGTAAGAAACAGATCAGCAGGTAACCATGTAATACAATATTTACATGAAATAAATCTTCAAGGTGCAATTAGATTAGATCTGGGATATCATTTTACTCTAGCCTCCATGAAGTTTGGGGATGTGGTGGGAATATGATGGCAATGACTCTCTTTCAGAATATGAAAATTATTTGACTAGTAGCTCAGATGCCTAATTAACCAGGTAATTACTGATTTCTGTCTGAATTAGAGACCACCTTCTATTCAAGGAGGCAGTTAAGCACCTGTGACATTCAAAAAAATATAGTGGCAGCTGCCTTTCTTCAAATCCAAAGCAAAAAAAAAATGATTTGGACCACAGCAAAAATCTCACATTAATAGTATTAAGTACTACTGAATGACATTCAGCTAAACTGTAGCACTGAAAAATACTTGTTCATAATTTGAAAAGGTTGTCAGTCAAACAGTCTTTTACCTTTATTTAGCCTATTCCACTGTATACACTTTTAGACCACGATTTTAGTCTAGTGTATTTGTTGATCTCTGTACTTAGATTTCTTAGCCATACGATGGATTGTGCAACCGATTGAAAAAGACAGCCAAAGCAAAACAGCAGAAATGTTTTCTTGTAGGGAGCAAATTTGCTCACATCTACCATATAGGGTACTGCGCTGCTTGCACTCCTGCCCCACCTCTGCAAGATAACTTTGTGGACATCCTGCCTTGGGGAAAAGTAAGAACATCTATAAGTTCTATACGTCCCCCCCATCCCGACATTAACATGACACTGTGTTGACTATGTCTGCACTGGACCATCTGCAGCTAAACACCAAAATGTTGCTATTTTGCTTCTGAATGAGTAACCTACTTCACATTGTGTCTTACTGCCTTTTCAGATGTAACCCAACAATGTCTACCTAAGCATTTATGCAGGGAAAATATCAGGGCCGCAGGAGTTGGAAGTAACTTGTAAAAAGTCACAGGAACAGATACACACACAAAAAACGTGTGCACAGACACACAAATAGACAGATGTGCATGACTGCACACACACACACACACACACACACACACACACACACACACACACACACACACACACACACACACACACAAACACACACATACATTTCTTGCTCCATTAAATTCTTCTGTACTACATATATAAGTGGAAAGGAGGCAGTCATACTGATACTAATTACTAAAGCTTCTAAATTTATACTAAAGAGTTATTGACTGCTTTTACTGTCCTCTTAATGTTACTACATTTGTTTCCCTTAAGACTGATAGTGTTTTTCCTGTCAATTACATTTTTTTTCATATGTGCCATTCTGTCATCTGTCTTGACAGAAGTACAAACACTTGTGTTTTAATGTCTTTTTGCACTTTTGGTATAAGGAAGTCATTTCCTTGCATCTGGAATTTTCTGCTCTTCAAGGTACTAGTTTCCTAAGTACTAGTTTCCTTCCCCTTGTATTCTTAATGCTTGCTGTTAAAGATTTCAGTAAGATCAGCATCTTTAAAACTGAAGTTCTTCCTGGCCTGTATCCTGTATCATTTCACTCTGCTGCAAAAGAAAGTATGAGGGCAGTGAACACATTTACAAGAGCTTCGAGAAGTACTGTAATTCAGATGCCCGGGCTTCCTGAACAGTTTGCTGTACTGCTGCTTATGAGGTGTAAGTGGAACATGGCTTTGAACACTGAATAGTATTTCTCTTCACTCACTTCATTCATATCCACTGTTCTTGAGAACTGACATTGAG
>NC_056748.1:783203708-783291208 GCF_019279795.1 Protopterus annectens | reverse complement strand
AACTATAGTGTTTCCATAAGGACAAAACCAAAAGGAGCATTCCTGTGAGGGGAATCAAACCTCTGCTATAGCAGGAATTTGGGTAGGCATGATGTTGAGACATGGGGAGTCAGTGTTTAGTGACAGGAAACAAATGGTACACGTCCAAGGTGGAGGAAAGATGAGACTGTTCACATGTGTGTGGAGTTGTTACTCAATGTACTGAATGTTAGGAAGAGATCTCGAGTTTATCATTAGCAAATGAAGGATAATATATTTTGGTAAACCCAGGATTCTTAATCATAAATGTTTACACGGTCAGATTTTGTCAGCATATATAGCTATGAAATATCTCTGTATTATTGCTGGGAATAAATTGACATTTTTTGAAAATGTATCTGGAGTAAGAGCTTGTACTGTTAGGCTAGTGGCTATAATTTTCAGAACATCCTCTTCCAGATACATTGAGTTTTTATGTATTTTGTATGACCATCATCTGCCTCATTCTGACCTGTAACTGCTCTTTTTGTACTTACAGTCAAGTTTGCTTTAAAGGAGGTCCAAATGAACATTGCTAAGAAAATATCCGTCTGGGGAAACAATGATTATTCAGACAGACTTGTTAGTTTAAATCTCTATAGTGTGGCATATTGATTAATAAGGGGTAGGATGTGCTTGGCAGTTACTCTCTTATAAGGATCCTGTCTTTCAGGGTTTATTGGGCCTGGAAACCCAATTTTATTCTTGATTGTTTCTCTTTTTTTCTTAGCAAGGTTAATATTAAGCATGTTGATCAATAACACCAAAAAGACAGATAAATAATATAAAGGCAGCCTCCAAATTGTGGGATTGCTTTTCAGATGAAATTGGGCAGTAAAATTGGTATTTAATAAAAACATGGATACTTAGGTTGGAATACACAAATATAACAACGATTTGAAGAAGTTTGCATTCTTTGAGGGCTTTCAGACATAAAATTAGGTTTACGAGCCTGTATAAACATATAATTCTGAAATCTGGTGAAACAGCTTTGGTATGAGGGAACTGGAGAAACATATAACATTTTATGGATTAGAAGAAGACATTTTTTGGTTTGCCAGTATATGCATGTGCCTCAAACACCTCATATGTGCTCGCTCCTTACCCGATGTTCCTATATCCCCATTCAGACATCCCTGTTACCTTAAATAAGCTTTTTGGCTTCCTCTTCACTACATATGTTGGCAGACGTTTCCATGTGTTCACCACCATATTTGTGAAGTAATGGAAATGTTCCATTTAATCAGGTGTCAGCTGATCAAAAGACACGTTCATTAAGTTTGTTCCCCTTCTCAGAAGTGGCGCAACCCTGGTGTTGGTATTTTTCAGGATGTTGTATGGGTGAGAACCCCACTTGGGGGGAACAGAGGTATAGTCTACATTCCACCAAATCAGGTATGCATCACTTTACAGGGAGTAAACCTGATAAAGTGGTATTTTGGACAGGTTGGCCTCTGATAAAAATGACTAAATCTGAAATATTTTTTATTATATTTACATTTACTTACTCAGAGCTCAAGATGGCATTTACTTAAGTTTTATTCCTTGCTTCTTTCTAGTAATATTTTACTTACTTACTTACTTGTTAGAAAGTTCTGGGTGGACCAATATCAGTGAATCCACTGAATGAGTGAGACAGATGCGACATTGCCTGTTAGTGCAGGCTCTTTTTAAAAGCTGTAATAATAATAATAATAATAATAATAATAATAATAATAATAATAATAATAATAATATAATCATAATAGATTAAATTAGTACATGTCTCATTCCGATATAATCTGTCAAACATGTCTGATGTTTCTCTACTACTCTTTGATAATCCCAAATATTCCTAGATGTTGTTGTTTATAAATGCGCTATATACCTGAATAAGGTATTTTTTAAATAAAATAAATAAAATGAGGCACCTCCAAGGAACAAACGCCGCCTGTAGAGAATAAATCCAAAAAGCAGTCCAAGCAGAACACAGAAACAGCAGAGCAGACCAAGGCTGAGTATAACCATAAAAATGCAATAATCAGATGTATAAAAATGTAGAAATGGGTAATAAACAAAAACAGAAGACATAAACAGGTAAGCGCTTTCATTGACAAGGCTTCTTCAGACCATACATAGAGTAAAAACAACCAGCTTAAGAACTATCTTGCCCAAGTGAATTAATTAAACAAAAAATTAAAGCTACTAGGAACCATTTAAAGTGCTAACAACTAAAAATAATATATCACATCATAAAAAATATATATGTTAACCTACATAAAAGAAATTAAAAAATAAAAATAAATAAATAAATAAATGAAATAAATATATATTATAATATACAGTATATATATATATATATATATATATATATATATATATATATATATATATATAGGGTTCCTATTGGAACATTGAATTTTCAATTGTTCGAATCAGTAAAGGTTGACCTTTAACGACCGAACAATTGAAAATTCGAATTCTTTAAAATCAACACTAAAAAAAAAAAAGAAAAAGTAAAGGGTGTAGGCAGGGGGGCAAGCCCCCATGCACCCCCACACCCCCTGCTACTTAAATATACCAACTCCGAGATCACGCTACAGTGTAGGAAAGAGAAATTTTCCCTTTCTACACCATAGTGCATTGAAGTGCGATCTCAGAGTTGGTATATTTAAGTAGTGGGGGGTGTGTGTGGGGGTCCAGAGGGGCTTGCCCCCCTGCTTTAACCCATCAGGGTACTTTTTTTTTCATTTCAAAGTTACGGAACTTCGATCATATGGTGTCGACCATATGGTATTCGAAGTTCCATAACTTCGATTTTATAATAGGTAACCATATATACTGTATATATATATATATATATATATATATATATATATATATATACATATACATATATATATATATATATATATATATACACACACACACACACACACACACACACACACACACACACACACACACACACACACACACACACACACATATATATATATATATATATATATATATATATATATATATATATATATATATATATAAATATATATATATATATATATATATATATGGGAGCCCTTCATTTGTTCGAACTTTCAAATCTTCGAAACTCATATGGCTGATACCATATGAGCAAACGTTTGAAAGGCCGACAAATGATAGCGGAGATTCCCGCTACAGTGCGGGACTGGGAGAGTCCCCTTTCCTGCGCTGCAGTGCGATCTCAAAGTGAAAATATTTAAGTAGCAGGGGGTGTGGGGGTGCAAGGGGGCCATATGAGCTTCGAACATTTAAAAGTTTGATCTGCTGAAGTAGATCCATATATATATATATATATATATATATATATATATATATACACATACACAGTGGATATAAAAAGTGTACACACCCCTGTTAAAATGCCAATTTGTTGTGATATAAAAAAATGAGGCCACAATAAATCATTTCAAATCTTTTCCCATCTTTAATGTGACTTATAACCTGTACAATTCAATTGGAAAAAATATAAAAAATAAAAAACGTACAGTAAGCTGGCTGCATATATGTGCACACCCTTAAACTAATACTTTGTTGAAGCACCTTTTGATTTAATTACAACATTTTTCTTGGGTAGGAGTCTATCAGCATGACATATCTTGACTTGGCAATATTTGCCCACTCTTCCTTGCAAAAAATTCTCCAAATCTGTCACATTGTGAGGGCATCTCTTGTGCACAGCCCTCTTCAGGTCACCCCACAGATTTTCTATTGGATTTAGGTATGGGCTCTGGCTGGGCCATTCCAAAACTTTAATTTTCTTTTGGTGAAGCCATTCTTTTGTTGATTTGAGTGAATGCTTGGGATCATTGTCATGTTGAAAGCTGAAGTTCCTCTTCAACTTCAGCTTTCTAGCAGATGCCTGAAGGTATTGGGCCAAAAGTGACTAGTATTTGCAAATGATCATAATTTCCTCCACCTTGACTAAAGCCACAGTTCTAGCTGAAGAAAAGCAACCCCAAAGCATGATACTGCCACCACCATGCTTCACCGTGGGGATGGTGTTGTTTTTTTATTGATGCGAAGTGTTGTTTTTGCGCCAAATGTACCTTTTGGAATTGTGGACAAAAAGTTCAACTTTGGTCTCATCAGACCATAACACATTTTCCCACATGGATACATTCAACCCCTTCTGCATTCGGTATAACCGTAAACAGTGATTGTACATGTAAGATAACAAATAAAAACATTGCTTCAGCAGATAGATGCTTGGTGAAACTATACAAATCTAACAAAAATTGTTTAGAGTCCTTAAGGATATAAACATTCCTGTCGTAAAAACTTCTGTATGAATAATGACAAGGGTTTGGTGCACCACCCTACCAGCTACTATTGGTTTCATCAGTGAGTGGGCACCATCCTTATGTATCTTAGGTAAACCTTGGATGGAGGGTATAAGGGGGTCATCAACCTTAAAGAAACAGTACGTATCCCTCGTAATCAGTTCGCACTTAACCAAGTCCTCAAGCATAGAGTTTATCCTTTGAACCAAAACACTAACTTGTGCCATGTCAATACGTAAAAAAAAATGTAACATCATTTAACATTGACTTCATAGTAGAAAAATAATATAATCTATCCATGATAACAGTGGGTCTACCTTTGTTAGCCAGTCTGATTGCAATATCAGTGTCACTTCGTAGGCTTGACAACACTGTCCTCTGTTTCATACTAAGGTTAACCCTTTTGACATTCCTATTTTGTGACATACATTTTCTACCACAGTCTAATTTATGTAGGTCATCCTCAACTAATTTACTGAAAGCATCAACTAAAGGATGAGAGTTAGGCGTATACACAATGGCTTTCTTAAAGTGATGAATATCATTAGTGGGTGTACTTCCAAATTCCAACTTCAACAAAACATTTCTTGTAAAAACTCTAAACATCCAAAATAGTGTCAGTTAATTCACTAGTACGAGTGGGAATAAAAGATAGGTCTTTCTCTAGGACTTGAGTCTCATCAGGAGTTAGGGCACATTTAGAAATATGCCACACTAACGTGTCCCCATCTGATCCCACATTTTCTTGATTGTCTGTCCTGATGACCTCTCTGAGGACAACTTCCATTTCTGTCACCCTCTGCTCATAGAGTGAGTCCTGCCTCCCCTGTAATCTCTGCTGATGGGTAAAGGGAAAGGTGGTCTAATATCATTATTCACAGAACTTGGTAGATCACCACTTAGGGCAACAGTATTAGAGATGGGGACCTTCCATCTTACATCAGGTCCTAGTGAATGCACAAGAACTGTAGAGCCTGTCTTATTAGACTCATTACCTTCTGAAGTACTACTAGATAAAACTTCAGAGCGAGCAGCATCTGATGTAACATTCACCAACTCTTCGTCAACACTGGTAGAAGGTGCAGTTTGTAGATCATGTTTATCAGGTATTTTTTTAAAATATCTCTAAGATACACTGTACTAGTTCAGATATTTTAATCTTTCATAATGACTTAAATGTTCACATACATGGATGCTCTTAGTATGTTTATGCTGTACTCTTGTCTAATTCACTGTGCTAGTCTTCTTTTAAGTTTTCCATATTATTATTATTATTATTGCATACTCTAGCTTTGGTCTGATGTAACTTACACACAATTATTTAATTATTTCTGATGTATCTGACTTTATAAATCATTGTATGTGGTCTACAATTTTATAATAATCATTAACCAATTGATCGATATGATCAGAAAATTTGAAATGTACCACACAGTTGGAAATACTGGTTTAGGTGACATGCCCTTTAGAATGACAGTTGCATTCAAGCTGTTTTAGTAAAACTGTGGCCTGAACAGGAAGTACTTTGTGTGATCAGTTAAATCAGGAGAAAGTGATTACCATGGTTTTGAGGTCAGTACAAAGATGCAATGGCTAGTAGAGTCTAGTCTGAGAGAAAGTGTTTGTAGGGAAGGACCAACCCTGGCAAGGCTTCTTAGGTTATAGGAATGAGCGGCAGTAAAAAGTTGGGAAGAAAGAGGGGAGGGGGGTATCAAACTTGAATATTAGGAACCGAGAAGAAGATATGACCTGATCTGTACTGGAAGCTACTTAGCCTTTGAAAGAGTAAGGCCATGGTGTTCATTCTAAGATGATGATCATTAACATCAACTTTTTCCCATTTTCTACATGGGGTTGGGGTGTCATGTCAACTATTTCCATCTCTCTCAATTCAGTGCAACTCTCCTACCTTCCTTGACATTCATACCTGACTGTCACATATCTTCTCTCACACAATTCATCCACCTATTTGCTGGACACCTTCATTTTCTCTTGCCTTCTTCTTGTTTGTCCCAAATCTTCTTCATCAGATTGTCTTCTGCTTTTATGCACATGCGCCCAACCTACCGTAATCTGATTTCTATGACATTTTTCTGCAATTGGAGATACTTTGGCTTTTGTTCTTATGTCTTCATTTCTTTGACTATCCCACAGTGTGCATCTTATCACCTGTCTCAGGCACTTCATCTTCATCACCTCTAGCTTCCTCATCTGCTCTGCCTTTACTGCCCATAGATTTGATTTCTGACATTTCAGGTCGGAAATATGAACATTTGCATGTTGCAGGTGCGAGATTTTGATAGTAAACCATGATTGACATATGTAGTAAGACTAGACAGCTGGCTGAGTATATCTGGGGTTTTAGTAAAAGAGATATAAGCAGTTTGGCAGAGTTAGAGAAGCAGATTATGACACAAGAATTAAATATGATTTTGAAAGATGCAAGTACACAGACAATGTCAGATTTGGATGGCACTGAGTATCTATTTTATAAGCAAGTGGGGGGACATGAAAAAACACTTTTAGTTCAGGTATTGCACAAATCAATACACAGGAATACAAGATCAGAGGGTGTGTGAAGGGGGTAATAGGTTTATTTGAAAGAAAAGAGACAAAAGTTAATAAAAATGTCAGGCCAAGGCCTATTACATTACATTACATAATTTATACTATAAAATTATTATGAAAATTTTGAAAAGGAAATGTGATAGGAAATATTGAGTTGTATGGGGTACTTTTTTTAAAGAGAAAAATTCAAAGAAGATGATGGTAATTGTTAAAAAGTTATGAAAATTATTCTGATGAAGAAGATAGAATCGAAAATAATTGTTTGCAGTGTAGAGTAAGCCCATGATAATGTGTTTTTTTCACAAATGCGAAACATATTAAGGGAGTAGGTATAACTGGAAAAAATAATTACCAATAAATAGTGCAAAATATTTACCCTTGTAGATCAAATCCTTATACTCTTTAACCTAAGTTTAGCTACTGGCTTTGTCCCTGATGAGTGGCCCACTGTTGTGGTGATGATAACCCATAAGGGTGGCCTTACACCTAACCCATGTAATTTCACACCTATCAGTCTTACAAGCTGACCTCATAAACTACCATATCAAAAATATTATTAGAACTGACCCTCCTAACAGTCTGGCTTTGTGAAGGGTAACTCCAGTCACTTGAATCTGGCAAAATTCTTTGAAAGGTTTCCAGAGACTATAGAATGTGGCCACGCAGTACGCATGTTGTGTCTTTGTAAGGCCAAGAACTTTAACACTGTTCCATTTGCTGGCATTGCACAGAAGCTAGAGACTTAAACATTAACCCATATGTGTTAAGATGGATAACAAATGGGCTGAAAGACAGAACCTAACCAGAGAGTTGCAGGTAACATATCAGAAAGTATAAATGTGCCCAGTGGTGTCCCTCACGGCTTAGTGCTGGGACCTTTCCTTTTTGGCCTTTACTTTTCAAGTCTTCAAGCAGACAGACAGTATGTCTGACTAGAAGAAAATTTATAGTTGACTGCAGACTGGAGATTTTTGTTAAGTAACCCTCTGGCACACAAACCCTCCAGAGTGAACTCTTCCTAGTAAACTCTTGGTGTAGTTAGCATGGACTCAGACTAAGTGCTAAAAAGTGTAGTATCATCCTTTGTGGCAGGCAACACCTCCACGTATCACACTGTATAGACAACATTCCACTACGAAATGAAAATGTAATCAGGGATCTAGGAATGTGGATTGATAAGTCCCTCTCTTTTCACCATAATGTGATAGCGGTATTCAGAAAATCCTTTTACTTAGCACAGCTAGTCCCCAGAGGAATATGTTCAAAGTCTCAAGAAGTAATCACTCCCTTATACTCGTCATTGACCACATCAGTTATCGATTACACTGTCCCCACTGGGATGTATCTCACTAAACTTATCAAAGAATCAGAAAGACCAAAAAATGATTTCAGACTAAAAAGATCACAGGCTTAAATTCCCTGAGCTATCAAGTCTTACAGACTTACATATTTTGAAGGGGTAGTTCTGTCTCACTTACCGTGCCATTAGAGGTCTGGTTGTGCTGCACCTCCTGTATCTTTGCAAGCCAAATCGATCCATTATTACTAGAACCACGGACTTAAAGCTTTACCAACAGAACCCATCACCTCCCAAACCTCTGAATACAATTCTCCTGCATGTTAGGCAGTGCAATTCACTAACTTCATTTAAATATAACATAGATGACTGGATGGGTATTGATAAATATACTCCGTGTTTGATGGGTATGATTCTGCTGGAGGAAGGAAGTACAGCCTGAGAATGGGCACTGGCAATACATTAATAGTCGTAAGATTCAATAACCTTAGAATATCTATGAATTTATAAAACTTCCTTTCTACCTCAAGGAGGCAACACAAGATAGAATGGGGAAGAATTTGACACTGCCCATCCAATTATTTAATTTAACTTTGAAGGTGGCAAGGATGCTAATCTGCTTGACATGTAGTGGAAGTTTCTTCTGGGATGGATATGTCAGGATATGACTTTACCAATTTACCATGCCTTGTTTGTCTGTTAATGAAATCTTGGTTCCTTTAACTGAGTATTTGAAGAACCAGTTGTTGTGCAAAGGAATAGAGGATCAAAGAAGGTTGGGTCTTTCATGGCATGTGAGGCTAGACACTGATGCCCATGGAGGAGTCTATAAGAGAGTGCATATACAGAAGGGTCTGCCAGTCTGTCCTAATGAACATTTTTAAGATCATTGATCTATTTATTTAGAAACTTCTGAGTTCTCTCAGGTTGACTGATGTCTTTAGACAAATGCTACCAAAGGTGATAATATATTCAGTGCTGGGTCAGATGGGATATTGGTAAAATGGAATTAAGATTTACATAGAAGAGATGTCTTAGGAAATTAGATGAGCCAGAGAGAATGTTTTTCAGACTGCTACAGAGATATGATGGTTAAAAGATAAGGAATTAGCAGCAGCAGTGTCCATGTTTGTAATCATATGAAATGTCTGCACCTGCTAGGCTGAGTCCTGAATCATGGACTGCATGGCTATAAAATGGGCTTACATATACTAAGTCTGAGATGCCATTTCTCAGAATATTCCCTTTTTTCCAAGGTGTGGTGATCTCAGAGTTGGTGTGTGTGTGTGTGTGTGTGTGTGTGTTTGTATATATATATATATATATATATATATATATATATATATATATATATATATATATATATATACACACACACACACACACACACACACACATATGTATATCCCCTACACTACACAGACACATCACAAACACGACAGCCAAAACGACGACACCAAAACACCGAAACCACTCAATACTGACAGTCCACATTACCGAACACCATAACACTGACTCACAACACACACACAACACAAGCACATCAAAAACCTTACAAACCTACACAAAACCTTACATACATAACTATCTATGCACTAACCTTAGCCCAAACCCTAAACCTAAGGTCCGTCACTATCGTGCACTCTTACCCGCACCCTAACCCTAAAGTCCATCACTATCGCACACTTACCTTACCCGCACCCTAACCCTAAAGTCCGTCACTATCGCACACTTACCTTACCCGCACCCTAACCCTACAGTCCATCACTAAAGCACACTTACCTTACCCGCACCCTAACGTCCGTCACTATCGCATACTTACACAGTTGCGCTCGTTTAGTATGTCAGTGTTTTCAGCGTCGGGATTTCGAACTGTCGGTTATTTCTGTTGTTTGTCTTCTGGTGTTGGTGTTCTCATCGTCTGCGTTTTGATCTATCTGTGTTCTCAGGTATACATATATATATATATATATATATATATATATATATATATATATATATATATATATATATATATATATATATATATATATATATATAAAAGTTTGGGGTGTGTGGAAGGGGCCTGCCCCCCCCCCCGCAAAACAAAGTTTTAAGGAGAAGAGTGATTATCAAGAGTCACTCTTCTCCAAGTTTTTGGTCTTTTTTTCAACTTTTCAGCACTTGGCATTTTGAGTGCCAACATTTTGATAAGGGTATGTATATATCCCTTACAACAGTGTCTCACTGGTTGGGGGTGCCACCTATATGTCAGAGGAGAATGTTTTGTTTACCACAATGAACAATATTACATTTTTTTCACATATAATTTGAGACCGTTGTCCTTGCACCAATTAATTGGTCTAACCAATTTTTGAGCAATTGTGAGTCAGTGGATGATTGAATAACAACATCCAATTTACAGTCATCAGCAAATTTAGATAACCATAGAACAGGAGTACTGGTCTGAAGGCATAGCACTAAGCTCTGTGGAAAACGATTCACTCCTTTTTTTTCTTACTTGTGACTCTAACCACGAGTTCTGTCATTCATCCACTTAGCTATCCACCACACAACATAAGGATTTCTATTCAAATTTACAAGTCTGTCTATAATTTCTGCATCTGGAATAAAGTCAAAGATCTCGGTTTGGTTCATATATGCTGTATGGGCTGCACAAATACTATCTGCTGATTTGGTGAATTTTTCAAAGACATTAATGAGATTAAGGAGGTAGGGCCTTCCTTTGATAAAGCCAGATTAGTGAAGGTCCAGATTTTTTCAATGTCCAAATTAATGAGGTCTGAGGTCATACGTTCCATAGCTTTACATCTGACTGTATTGAGACTGATGGTTCTATAGGTAGCAGGTTCTGAGGATGAGCGTTCCTTGTGTAATTTCATTACAATGACTGTTTTCCAGGCTTCAGGCATGAAACCAGTGGAGTGGTTTATATTAAAAAGATTATGAAGGGGATCAGATAGAACATATTGGGTACTGTTAACAAGGTGACCTGCTATGTTATCAGGACATATAGATGAGTGTTCTTAGCTTTTGTGAGAGGACTTGTTCCATAGTAATTAAAGAACGTGGGGGTTGGGCTGGGACTGTGGTATATCCATAATAGGAATAAATTTAGGTAGAATACTATTTGCACTACATTTATCAGCTAGGATGTTTGCTATTTCCTTTGTGGCAGAGTGGGCAGTATTATTTTGGACTAACTCTGAACATTGATATGTGTTAGTTCTTAGCTTCCTGGAATAGTTTAAAAAATTGCAAATTTGCTAATTTTGTTGCAGGTGCTTTCTAGTTTGTTTCATGGTAGAGTTGAGATTTGTAAATATTATTGAGGCATATAGGAGTGCAGGAAGGAGAAGGGAGGTAGCAACTTTTTTTTTTAATATGATCACTTAGGGGCATTGCTCTGTGAACAAAGCTTAGTTTGCAGTATGTTGTTTTGACTGCATTGTCATTGTGCAGACCACATTTTAACTTGTTGTCAGTGATCACTCCTAGTTGGTGACATTTTCAATTTTTGTGTTGTTTGAGGAGATAATATTAAGGTTTGTTTGTTCTGATTTATGTTTTTAGGATATTATTGGATTAATTTTGTTTTGTTGGAGTTTAATCGAAATTGAGATTTATTTAGCAAGATTTCTATAGAAGTGATATTTAATAAGATGTTTAATAAGTGAAATATTCCTTGAGTAATAAAAAGAAGACTCTGCTCAGCTGATAGCTGATCCTGAAAAGGAAGCCAGTTGTCAGTTACTACACCAACATTATATATATTATACAGAAAATTCAAAATACATCTCATCTAACATATGACAAGGATTGTAAGTCTATTGCACCTGCAATTACATATTCAAGTCATCTTAAATCAATTTTCATCAGTAATTGAAGATATAGTAGAATATATTCATGTCATAGCATCTGTGGCATAGTATAACAGAACACATCGTAAAATCATACTTTTAATGAAGCACTACAACAGACCATGTACAATGCATTTTATTTAGCTTAGTGGAGAATACATTTCATAGGACACTGTAGGACACTATATCCCTCTGGATGTAGTATTCCAGAAATGTGCCCCCATACTAGCAAGTATATAAATAAATAAATGTACACACAGTTATTGGAATTCCTATGTATGGCCAGGGTTAAATGAACATATTTCAATCATGCCTGTTTTAAAATTAAAAGCTTTACAAAGATGAGTATTAGTTATTTATTTGTATGTTTTTTATGTATTTGCTTATTCTGTTTGACTTTGATAGCATATGATGCAGTTTCATATATTTTTGTCTGTCCGATATTATTTACTGGTTGGGATTTTATTCTTGGATTTATTCTTCGATTTATATATATATATTAATGAATTTATAAATCTATTTATTTAAATTTTATATATATATATATATATATATATATATATATATATATATATATATATATATATATATATAGTTTTTAGGTATATGATATATGCATTTTAGTGAGTGGTAATACATAATCATTTAGTGGATTTTAGTAAATAATAATATATATGTTTTAATTGGGATATGGTACTTTTTGCGGTTTGCTTGTATTGGATGAATTATGTGATTAGGAATGTTTAATCAATGAATTTTAATTAATGATTTTTAGCTAATGGCTAGTGTTTTGTGAATAGATAAAGGTTAACATATGATTGTCTGAAAAGGATAGTTAAACTGACTTAGATGTAATAGTACGGCTCTGATGAAGTCCCTTACTGTTTTAGGGACGAAAGTGCTCTGCCTTTATTTTGATATTTGATAAATGAATATATTATCAGCATTCAGTTGTTCCTGTTTTTGAAGACATCTTCTGACAAATTTATGATCCAACAGTTCTGTTTTCAAGGTATACACTACGTGAGCCTGAATTGTTTCTTTCTAAGTTTGGTGTTCATTTTAAGGCTACATAGACATATGCTGTTTTATTTGTTATCTGTAATCTTGTTTGAGCATGATGGTGCAATTTTTGTAAATGTACATTTAGTTAAATAACAAGTTAAATGTAGTCATACTAGCTGAAGTGCAACTGTGTTCATAAATTCCATGTTTGTTTTTTGACTTTTGGCTTGTTCTTTATTGATTGGCAATATTCTTTGTTCAGCAACTTCAAAATAAGTGTGTTTAGTAAGAAGGATGCATTTGCTGGGACCTTTCATTAAAGTGGTGCAGTGAGTATCTTGTTTTCTCTTATTTGTAATACTGAATATAATATTATTGGTAAGCTATATTCCATTCTTGGAACTAGTTTAGTACACTGATGCCTATTACCTATCTTGCTTCAGTAAGCCAGATGTTTTGTATGATATTTGCAAATGGGTCTTTTAGTGCAGGTTCTGCCCCCAACCCTACCTTACCTTACAAAAATTCTTTCCGTAACATTACCACTACACAAAATAGGCTCTGAACTGTCTGCATCCTGATACTGCCATTCTGAATGTTTATGTTTTATATATATATATATATATATATATATATATATATATATATATATATGTGTGTGTGTGTGTGTGTGTGTTAATTATCATTTTACTGAAGTGCATTATGTCGAATCCACTTTGAGTGAAGTCTGAAACTTGAAAGTCGAAAATGTTGAACTCCAATATTTCCGACGTATAAATATCACACCTATCTTGACCCATGTTAATGCTTTTTCCTAGGTTGAATTCAGTATTTATTTCGGCTATACTGGAATTCAGCAATGTGACTTTTCAAAGAAGTGATTCGATGACATGATCATTTGATTGAGTGAACTTCAATAAAATGGTAGTAAACCTGTGTATGTGTATACATACACACACATATATATATATATATATATATATATATATATATATATGGGTCCTATTTATTTTATCGACAGTATGGTTCATCGAACCCTACTTTGTTGAAATTACTTTAGCGAAAGTGCATTTTGTCGAACATGCACTTTCGCTAAAGTAAACAAATAAAAAGGAAAACATGCAGTTTGCATGTGTCCTTAGTTGTACATCAATGTATACTATTGATGTACAATTAAGGAAAGTTTTGTTGAGATTGTAGTATAATGGAGGTAAGGGAATATTCCCTTTTCCCCACTGTAGTACGATCTCGGAGTGAGAATATTAAAGTAGGAGAAGTGTGGGGGGTGCAGGGGGGCTTGCCCCCCTGCATAACATGGTTTAGTGTGTTATTTTACTTTTTTAGTTAGTTTTTTTTTTTTATTCTGCGAAAGTGCATTTTCTATGGAATGCACTTTAGCGGAAGTAAGTTCGAGGACGTACGGTTCTATGAACTGTACTTTCGATTTAAAAATGTAGATCCTTATATATATATATATATATATATATATATATATATATATATACATATATATAAAATGGGTTCCATTCAGAATTTCAAAGCTCAAAACTTTGAATTTCATATGATCGAAGATCATATGTTTAAAGTTTCAAAACATCGAAATCTTGAACGGAGATCGGTATACAGCGTGGACTGAGAGATTTCCCTTGTCCTCGCTGTAGTGCGATCTTGGAGTTGGTATATTTAAGTTGCGGGGGATGTGGGGGTGCAGGGGGGCTTGCATACACATATTTTTGTGTGTTGGGTGGTGTTTGGGGGGATTCACAATTTTGAGATTCCAAGATGTCGAGATTCTGAATTCGATATTCTGAAACTCGAGATTTTGAAGTATCGTAGTGAACCTATATATATATATATATATATATATATATATATATATATATATATATATTTATATAATTTGTGTGAATCCCATATGCTTGAATATATTGTAGGTAAGAATGAGTGTGCAGGAAAACTGATGTTTGAATGTAAAGGTTGTGATTGTGAAGATGTGCAAGACTGTGTTAAAGCACTTGCTGTGAATATGCAAGTGTTCACAGGTTAGGGCTATAGTAAGGGTTAGGTAACAGTATAGATTCAGTGCTGTGCATATTTGTGTTGTGTAAGTTCTGTGATCTTTTGTCTTGTTTAGTAGAAATTTTAGGGAAACGGGTTTAGGATAAGGGTTACCGTTAGGGGTATAAGTGTGATCTCCCTAACCATAACCCTACCCCTTCACATTATATTACTAAAAACCTTTCCCTATCAGTATCACTACCAATACGAATAATGGGGTGGGATTCATAAAGGTTATCACTAAGTTTGCACTATTTATAGACTTAGTGTAGCATCTCTGAGTGAATAAACAGCACAAGCAATGTGGCAGTGATGTTCTTGAATAAGTGTACACTTAGTGGTAACCTTTATGATTCCCAGGGTTGGTCTCAGTTTTGTAGCTAGGGTGTACTGATATAGGGCTTTATAGAAGTATTCAGTATTTTCTGCCTTTCTCTTATGAATCATTCCATGTGTTTTATGATTCACTATTTTTGTTCTACCATTTGTGAGTCTCTCTTTTGTGTATACACACACACACACACACACACACACACACACACACACACACACACACACACACACACACAAACAAACACACACACACACACACACACACACACACACACACACACACACACACACACACACACACATATATATATATATATATATATATATATATATATATATATATATATATATCGTTGTACTGAATTTTATCAAAACAGCCAAACATCAGTGTACATAAAGTTGACCAGAAACTAACAATCTTGAAAATGTCAACATGCAACTACGCATGCGCTGTGCAACAGTCTCATGTCATGCAAAACAACTCTAATACTTCATTTTTGCAGGAGGCAAACCCTGCTATACCCCCAATGAGTAGGCTGTACCCCTGATAACTATATATACTAACTCTAAGATTTCACAGTACTAGGGAAAGCGTATAGTCCACTACCCCGAATATTGTCCAGTCTCGCACACCTGTTGATTGTCTTAGTCAACAAAATTTTGTTGACCAAATACATGTTGACCAAATACAGAGTGAACAATATTAGGCTGTCCTATAGAAATATATGTGTGTGTGTGTGTGTGTGTGTGTGTGTGTGTGTGTGTGTGTGTGTGTGTGTGTGTGTGTGTGTATGACCGCAGTCTGTAAGACCAAATGTTCATAAGATTGAATACTCTTTTTGGCTTGTTTTTCAGCCTTTCATCTGCTTTCTGTCCAAGATCTTGGAACAGCAGAGTCTATGAATTTGCCCTTACCCCACTGTTATACAATCTCAAATTTGTTGTGTATATACAAATATATATACATATTTTTCTTCAACAGGTAGTATGGGGATTACGGGGGATTGTCCCTCTCCCCCAGCAAAACATGCTTTTTTTTTGTTATTTATTTTATTTTATTTTTGTTGTGTTTTGATTCTTTTAGATTTGATACAAAAAGATTAATATTTTGGTATTCTCTTAAGTGGCAGTTCAAGATGTAGTAAATCATAAATGTACTAGAGGTGATACATTGCACAATATGAAGATTATGCAGGCATGACTTTGACATGTTTGAATAGTTTACATTACTCAGAAGGTGGGTTGGATTAAGGCATTCTGAGGTGGAGTATGAATGGATTTCATTAGTACTGGCACTGACTGTTAGGATCTACAATCCATTATGTTTGGAGATTACTGCTACGGCTAGAAGACTCACATACTCATTGTCAGTTTAGCATAATGTAGACCCTTAATTAGAGCAGCATTAACGGTGACAGGCTAGTATTACTTTTGAGAGGAATAGAATATTGTTCCAGGATTTGGATACTATGATAGAGAAATGTGAGTCTCCATTTTTGTTATACAAGTGGCGAGGCTAAATGATAAATCTGACAAGCAAGTGGAATAGGAAGTGTTGTGCCATTGTACAATAAACATGAAAAAATGTCTTTTTCTGGTTGCTGTAAAATAGAGTAAGACTTGACCAGAGTTTTTATTCACAAGTCTATTCTCAGGTTTTAACCAGTTCATGGATTTTAGGGATATACAGTAGCTGGGATTTGATAAGTGTCCAGCACCATATTTGGAAACATGGCAGTAACCTGTTTTTAATTTATCATTTAATGAGGTGAAAAGGTTAGTGAAGGAAGAGGAGAAAAAAATGGGTAAAAAATATCAATGGTGGCCTCAAGTTTGGAGTTAGGCAATTATTGCTATTGGCGAGTGGGCGAGAGAACTATTAGCTTATTGTTTAAATTTCAGGTCACTGCATCAATTGTGGTTATCAAATTTCAGGAAGAGGTTGATGTGGAGTCCTAACATTTTAAAGGTGGGTACTACTTGTAGACATGTTATTTTTTTTCTTTAAATTGACTTTCTGAACTAGTTTTGTGGGGAGGATTATAAGCCCAGGGCAGCAGAACATGATTTTAATGTTGTTGATGCTTTGGTTTCAGTTTGTCTTTAGTCAAATTTTGAGTCACTACAAAATCATTTTGAAGATGAAAATTTAATCTGGGAAGTAGAGTGAGAGGAGTAATACAGTACTGTGTAATCAGCATATTGAGTAATGTTGGTTGTCTGGGACACTACATGTTATTAAAAATATTGCAAATAGTAGGCTTTTGGGATCCCATGTTGATTTAATTGGAGAGATCAGATCCAATTTGAATTTGAGAGATTAGTTGGATCAAACAAGATAGCTGATGATCCCTATATGGTTAAGTGATGCAAGGTGAAGTTTGTAAATCCTGGGGATACAGAGATCATGGTTGATCATATTAAATGCTTCTGAAAGGTCAAGAAAAATTGCTGCAACATAATAAATGTGATTGAACTGTAAGTGGAATGATTAAAGAAGGTACGAATGACAATTTTGGTGGCATCAAAAGGTCAGAACTCATGTTCTGAATTAGAGAGAGGATTTTGTTTGTGATGTGATTCAGTAGCTGGTAATGGATACAGATGAGTGGCAGGATTGCAGTACACCTGAACTGACCTAATTCTACAGATAGACCACCCTTGTGAATAATTGTTAATGTGGTGTATTTCTAGGACTGTAAGACATAACCCTCTCTAAATGATCTATTTATTAAAATGGAGATAACATAAGATAAACAACTTCTTTAACAAGATTTAAAAATGGATGAGGTGGTCATCTGAAGAAGTTAGAGGTTTTGATTTTTTTCAGTGTTTTGCAGATTGTAGTAGGCACTTCAGATAGACATAGGCTACTAACCAAATTGTGTGTGGGGTTGAAGTAGTAGTAGTAGCAATTATTTTGTTGTTTCTTAGAAAGGCAAAAGGGTTTGTGGTAGAAGTTTTATTAGGGCAGATATGGGAGTAAATAGGAGATCAAAACCTTTTTGAGTTATCTGAGTGAGCTTGTTACTGGTAGGCATGCAATTTTACTTATATTTTATTGTTTTTGCTGTTTATGATCAAAGTCTTAACCTTGTTGTGGAGCTGTCTAGACATATACTGGTATATGGAGGTTAGTTACTGTTACTTACTTTAAACTGTTCCTAAGGGAATCTAGATCTTTCCTCATGTGTTTGATATACAGGATAACCCAGGAAGGATGTTTATTAGGAATCCATTTGGTTGCACTAGAGGCATGTTGGTTAAAGATGTTGAAAGAGATAGAATTAAAGAGGTCATCTGCTGGGTCCATTTTTGGTGGTTAGAGGTTGCCAGTTCACAGTTCTAAGAGTTGAAAGAAATGTATGGGTGGATGTCAATTTGCTTTTCTACAGCATTTAAATTTTGGGGAATGGATACATACTAAGGCTGACATGGTTATAGTAGTGGTGAAGTCATTGGGGTTTGGTACTAAGATCTGATCTAAAACTATTTTTTTTTGGTGGCCTTATGAACTCTTGTAGTTAAGCAAATCAGTTGTTAATCTGAACAGCTGTGTTTGATGATGAAAATCCAAATCTTAAACTAAATGGCAGAGTTGGCTGAAGTCACCTAGAACTGATTGTGTAGGATGTTGGTTTTCAAGCAAAATCATGTCTGTTCCTTTGTGTTTTTAGTGGCACTAGGAGGGATAAAGTGGCAGTCTATTACCATTTGTTGTGCAGGGTTAATTCTGAATGAGATTAGGAGTAAGTTTAATGAGATGGATTTAGGAAACTGTTTGTGTAAGAGAACACATATCAGTATGTCTTCATGGATTATACCATTACCACTTTCTTGAATACACTATCTGATCTAAAAATGTTGTAGCTGTTTGGAGTAATATGTGAGAGGAGGATGTGTGGTTTTAACCATATTTTCTGTATTCCAAGAATATATGGATTATAATATATGAAAAACTGTGGAAAGTGTTAGCAGATACCATGATACTTTATGTTCTCAGTTATACAGGACTATGGGAAGGTCCAGTTAGGGTTAGAGGGAGTACTGAAGAAAAATGTTTGTTATACGTAGGTCAAAGCAGACAGCAATTTAAAATTTGGCCACTGTGTATGTACCAAAGTCAGAAGGATGTATTCTGTGGCCTATATAATTTGAAAGTCCATGTCAATTACTTTGGGTGATCATTGTTCCCCTTATACCTAACAGATCCAATCCATTATTGAATACAATATTGTATTTTGTAGCTTCTGAACAAACCACAGAAAGCAACTAAAAATGTATAGAATATGTTCTTCCTAGACATATCATAGGGTTGTAAAATATTAGCTGGTCAGAACGGCTTCAAGGATTGTCACTATATTCTGTTTCATATAGGAAACTATGAAGTGACATCTATCCGGTCTATATGTAAGTGTCTTATCCTGCTCTATTTGAAAGCCTATGTCTACTGGCAGAGCTAACAGTAGACTGGGTAACCTGATATTAAACATAGATATCAGTACTACTGAAAAATGTGACTGATACGTTACTCAGTGCCTTACAAGATTATAGAATAAGCATCAGCTTCTTGTCAGGACATGTCAATCAACTTCCTTCAAACATAATTTTGCTATATTCATATAACATTACAGCCGTCAAGCTTTATTTATTTTTTAATATTAGTAAGTCATAAGAGGGCGGCCACGATGGTGCAGTGGTTAGCATTGCTGCCTCACAGCAAGAGGTTCTCTGGTTCGATTCTCAGCTGGGGTGCATTCTGTGTGGAGTCTGCATGTCCTCCCTGTGGTTGCGTGGGTTTCCTTTGGGTGCTCTGGTTTCCTCCCACATGCTGTAGGTAGATTGGACACTCTAAATTGGCCCTAGGCATGAGTGCATGTGTGTGTGTGCCTTCTGTGGAAGGTTGGGCGCTGGGCTGGCAACTCAACACTGTAAATCTCCACTGCCAATCATGAGCGGACAGGTGATCCGCTGTGGCGACCCCTAACCGGGAAAAAGCCGAAAGAAGAAGAAGAATATTAGTAAGTCATAAGCTTGACAAATGAAACAATGAACCTATACTACCGAAGTAGGATCACACGCAGATACTTGTGGTAGTAAACTGATTTTAATTAATTCTTTCTCTGTAAATCTCACCACTTTGCTTTTAATTTTGCTTGCACCATCTATTTCCATCTATCTGTCTGTACATTATTGATATCCCTATATGATTGATACTATTTCTACATCTGGCACTATACTTCATGATAATGATATATTAAAGGTTAGGGCCTACCTTAAGCAATATTGCACAGCTGCAAAAAAAAAACTCTAAATCAGTTTGTATGCTCTTTGATTCTAATAAGTAATTAAATTCAGATGATACTATTACAACTCTTAGACCAATGTAAAACAAACTTCAGAAAGTTATATAAATTTTTAGGTCTCTGACTTAACCAGCCCTATTTATTTAAGAAATACACAGAACATAGGGTAGATAAGATGACCATGAAGTTGAAAGCTTGTTAACAAGCATATCTAATGATATTACACTTTAATCTAGGAGGGTTATAGCTAGGAATATTTTATTATACAGAATAGGTCATAATATGCCAATAACATTTCTTTATTTTAGCTACAATACTAAGCTAGTAAGAAATCACTACAAATAAAATGTGTAGTTCTGTGTATTGTTCCACAATTTGAGCATCACTGTGTAACATTGAAAAAAACTAAGTGGTTTCCTGTTCCTGCCTGTTCCTGCATGTGCAATTCTTATCTCATCTTTTCTTCAGTCTCTTTCATAACTGATAGTGTCCTTGCTTAAAAATAAGATAAACATGTCATTGTCTTATGACCTATAGACTAGCAAAAAAGAGTCCTTAATACAGCCCATATGAGAAAAGGGATTTACAAAGATTGTTCCTGCAAAATAGAATTACTTTCCTTCAGATATTAGAAACAAGACTGAATACATCAGTTTCATGGATGAACCGATACAATACTTTAAAGAGGCCTATTCTTTCACATGCTTCAAAGGCAGTGGGTAATGAACATTATTATCCTTAGCCCTCATTAATCTGTTAAACTATGCTTTTTCATATCTTTGTTACTCTTTTAAAAATTAACATGCAATCACATCAATTTATTTTTATACCGTTCTTCTCCTCACCCTGTACAGTGTTTGACTCTAATTTCTGGCTTCCATATTCCCAACCTTGGATTTCCCAATTATACCTTACTAGATAGTCCCAGGCATTCCCTTTTACATGGTGGACATCTTACCTCCTTGGAAAGTCCACTTGTGTAGTAACTCAGTTTTATCTCTAGGAAGTGAAGGATCTGAAAGGAAGCTGCATATGTGGAACTTGGAGCCATCATTTTTATGGCTGTGGTCAGTGGTGTCATGGCATCATCACTGCTCCTATAATCTATGCAAATGACCTATGATAGTCCTGGTCTTCACCAAAAGGAAAACAGTTTTGGGTATTCTCAAACCCTCGTCCCATTATAGGACAACTATAGGTTACTTTGTACTATCCCTTTTAGCCAACCCTACCATTGCCTTTTGAGTCAATTCCTAAGGAACTAGGGTTACTGTTAGTGCAGATAGACACCCTAGCTGCATGCTGTCCCACTGGCTATCTCTTAAATTTCTTTAGAAAATTTTTCCAGAAACCAGTTTGGTCTAATGCACAAATTTACTGTAGTTCACCATTCTTTCTATTTCCAAATTTATGTGATCATGGCTGAAAATGGTCTTTGGACCAATCAACTTACCTGGTCAACAAATAAATAAATAGATGCATATACTGCTTAAGAGCTTTAAGTGTTCGATTATTTCCTTTCAAATGTACATAGCAGGTTTTCTTGAAACAATTTCATGTTAAATAGAGCTTGAATAATGACAGTCGTGTACATAATGCTTGCCTGTGCCTAACTGAGATCGTAATCTCAAAGAGTTCTGTAGAAATTAGTTTCTTCAAAGAAATGCACCTAAATTTAACAAAAGCTTTTCCAGTAAGTTTTGCTACTTTTCTTGATGACACAGTGTACCATTCTTATGATTTGTTTTTAGTTCCTGAGAAATATATTTGTCCAACTCATGCATTTTAGTGGCTCCTCATTCTTATTCTTAATTTTGTTTGATACTGTCATATTATGTAATACATAAAATACAGTAAATAGCAGTGTAATATCCAGTTTGAAATAAAGACGTCATTTTTATGAAATATACTTCCATTGTTCTAAAAAATAAAATACCATTTTCCCCTTTTTGCTCAGCCCTTACACGAGCATTTCTAGTTGTTTATTCCTTAACATTCTGCTGAAACAACTACAGTAAAAATATTCAAAAATAGTGAAATAATATATTTTTGTCAATCCTTATAATAACATTTTACAATTTTTAAACATTCCTATGTCATAGTCAATGAATTATACAACTGATAGCTAGATTAATCAATTTATCAGTTATGCTGCTTCTCTGATAAATTAATTATAATGATTGTACTTGCTATTAGTTAAGATAGTAACAGGTGAATATCTTATGCAGTCTTATTACACTGATGAAACTAACACAAAGAGCCTAGGATCCAGAAAATACTCAGTGCCTGGGATAATATGATTCAGAAACAGCTATGGCAACAATGAGAAAGACTTCATTATCAGCTCATTAGAATGTTTCTGATTTACACACTAGTCAATACTATTGCTATCAGATCTGATGATAGTAGTGTTCTCTCTAGCAGTGATACTATGTTTTTACAGGAATGTAAACTTGTTAAACATTACACTAGGGTGTTAAGTAGCTTTTCTAAGTATGATCATTAATCCAATTCGAAAGCATAAGTTTAGGCTGAGGTTATTATTCTGGTTAAAAAAATACTCATTTGGACCTTGAAAGAGAAACAAAGCATTGTGGAAGGTAGAGTCATAAGGGCAATGTTTGAAACAGGGCAAGAAGCTAGTACTTTAGCCAACATATATGTCACAGTGTAGGCTACCCCTCGATCTTTAGGGAGATATTTGCCTCTCTAGAATCATGTAGCTTTCACAAGTCTGCTTTCTTGATAGGAGGTGACTCCAGTACTATCTTTATTTTGTCAGAGATCGAAAGCTCCCAAACTCTGAAAGGCTCACCCAAACACAAAGCTTTCAATCATTACATATTGATGATAGGTTTTGAGGATGTTTGGAGATACCTGCACCCAGAACAGGAAGGATTCACCTACACTACCCCTAACATTTTGCAGTCTAGCAGTCTTGATTACTGGCCTGTATCAAGGACTATCCTACTCCAGGATGTTAACATCAAAATAATATTGGCATCCAATTCTAATCATTCTGTAGTAACATGTAATTTTTTTGACCCAACTCTAACAGATCAGAGCAAGCCCTGTAGAGTAGATCCACTTATATTTCATGATAAAAGATTAGAGGGAAATGTACAAAGTGGGCTGTGACTGTTTCTAGACAGAAACCAAATGGGATCTTTTCCTGTGAAGATCTGGTTGGAACACATTAAACCAAAAGTTATGATAAGGTTGGATATAAACATGAATACCACTGAGATGCAGATGAGTGAGGCATTTCTCCAGTGCAAATAAATGAAGTTCTGTTCTCAGAAAGCATTGCAGAGCTTAAAACTGTTTCACAAGCAGCTATGCATGCTGAAAGATGAGTAGCTACTCCTTTACTTGCTTTGTTTAATAACTCACTCCTGGGCTCAAGTTAACTGCCCATCTAAGTTTTTAGCTCTACAGGCAAGGATGAGACATTTAAGACTAAAATATCTAATGTTTTGGGCCAAGATACAGTCAGCTTGATGATCGCGGCAGAGAATATAAATGATTTATTTTTTGAAATTTTACCAGACTCGCTATCATTAGCAAAAATGTACTGGAAGAAATAGCATAATAAAATAATTTTCTGCCAGGGCTCTTCATCCCTCCATTTCCTACCAGCAGGCTAACTATCTAGCTCACTCAGTTGCTAGAAATAAAAACTGACATCAAACATTTGTCTGCTAGTCCAGCTGCAGCCCCTGATGGGTTTTATGTTGAAACATTCAAAGCTTTGTGTGATGCCCCCACTCTGGGTCAGTAATCAAGGAGCCTGAATCCTCATCACTGACACTGGAGAGGGATGTTCACTTGGAACAAAAATGGATGCACCCAGTATTTCCAGATTCAGCTCTCTGCATCAAGCACACTTTCCCCTTAAGAGCACTCAGGGAACACACACTCAGTCCAAGGGCTGTTCTCTCTCTCTCTCTCTCTCTCTACAGATTCCCAATAAGACTTTCTACTGGCACAGCTATAGAAGTGAGTCCTCAGCCAAGTGTCCCAGGCCAAGTCCTTCTCCACACTCTCTTTGTGAAACCAGTGCTCTATGTCCCTGCTCCAAGTAGCTGACACACACACATTCTTTGAGATTTGATACACGCACACACACGCATGCACACACACACACACACACACACACACACACACACACACACACACACACACACACACACACACACACACACACACACACACACACACCTAGGAAAGACTGGCACAGATTGCTAGTTTTGCCCGTCTGCCCAGACAATAAGGTAGTTACACTGCTATCAGACACTCCAAAGCCACTACTCTAAGGCTCTTACAAGGGTACCAAATTATACTGAGTGAAATTAGTATTAATACAAATGGTAATGTTGACCAAACAGCAAGGCTTTCAGGAGTGGCCAGAGTGTCAGCAATAGATATAAGTACCCTCAGAGGTTAAAATATTCTCTAAAGGACCAGCCACAGTGAAACGTTTAAATATATTTAATAATAAATAATAAAAGAACATGAAAATATGGAATGTCTATTTACAATAAACACCAGCGTTTCAGTCACAAGAAATATTAAAATAACACAGATGAATAAATTCACACAGATACAAAAAAGCAGTACTTAATTGATCTCACTATATTTTCCTGACTGATATATTGAATTACTATTCCCTGGTTCACTTACTAGACCAAGGCAAGATGAAGTAGGTGAGGGGTTCTTGCTTGTCAGGTTCCAAAAAGAGAGTGCCATGAGACTTCAGTCTCACCTAGTATTAAAATATAATTTTTAGTGATGGATTACAGAATGACATCACATATATCTGGTCATCTGACTTCTGGTTCCCATGCTACCCCCCTTGTCTAGAAGCTGTCAGAATTTAGCACATATGTGTCAATAACACACACACACACACACACACACACACACACACACACACACACACACACACACACACACACATACACACACACGCAGCCTTGTTGAGATCTGCTACAACTCCTGGAAGTCATACAAAAACTTCAAACCTCCACCCTTCCAGAGTAGCAATTAGTTTACCCCAAAGACAATACAGAAAGCTTCCTAGTAGAAACATTTTGTCTCTGGCTGCACTGAGAACTGCAAGATACAATCTTTATGGCCTAAACCAGGTAATTTAATTTCAAACTATTTTCAAAGTTAGGTGGATTGAGATTAACCTCTTCTCTTCCAGTATCCTGTGGTAAAATATATATATTTAAACAGTTATAAAAATACATAAATATTTATTTTTCTGTACAGCAGGGCACACCCTTGGTACATTCTTAACACAAGCAGCTTTGCAAATACATTTTCAACACAAACATCTGTACAAATCAGTTTCATATACAAATGACACATAATTCTTTACAAAATTCCAGCTAGCTGTGCTGGCATATGTAACACATCCACTGCCCTACATCTCCTGACATAACAGGCAATACCTCACATCATCACATCTCTCTGTCCTTTGAAGACTCAAGCTAGTTTTTCAAGTGCTACTTGAGAAACATTGCTTGAGAGGAATGGGTCTATCTGGGAATACATTAACCCATGCCCTCTCTTGAGAACCCATCTGCATTGGCATTGCTGACCCCACTACAGTGCTGCACTGTCATGTCATATGCCTGCAATCCTAGGCTCCACCTCAGTAACATGCATTTTGCTGGCTGGCTTGATGTGGCCATAGATCCCCCTTAGACTCCTCCTGCCTTCTATTGGAAATGCTCAGCAACAGGGCCTCCCAATCATGGCAAGGCTTTGTCATGTTAACATGGTACAGTTTGTGCCCCTGCCTCCTGCCTAGCAGTTCTACCATGTCATTAACATCACTGACCTTCCTTACCACTTTGATGGGTCCCTCCAAAACTGCCTGCAGCTTATTGTGTCTGACAGGAATGAGAACCATAACCTGCTGTTCCACAAAATACTCTTGGTTCAAGCTTTCTTGTCATACCCGAACCTTTTCTGCTCTTGGGCTCTTGCCATGTTATTGTGGGCCACGTGCATGAGCTCCCTACGACTTTTCCTGAGGTTTAGGACATATAACACAACAGACTCCTTGTGGAATTCACAATCACTATCCCACTCATCATGAATCACATCTAAAGGCCCTCTCACCCTTTGCCCATACAAGAAACTCAAAGGGTGAAAAACCTGTGGATTCTTGGGGCACGTCTCTGTATGAAGATGGGGTAAATATTTGTTCCACTCTCTCTTAAACTGGTCTGCAAATGCCCACAGCATGGTCTTCATTAGTCTAGGGATGGCAGGAGGTGGTCTTTAGCTGCTTCAACCCACAGCACTTTCACAGACTAGCCAGCAGGTCTGATATGAAATTGGCACCGCTGTCAGTCAGTATTTCTCTTGGGAAACCTACCCTGCTGAAAATCTCTAACAAAGCATTTGTCACCTTCCCTGCCTCAGTAGAAGACAGTGTCACTGCCTTAGGGTATCTAGTAGCATAATCTACTAACACCAGGATATACTTCTTCCCGTTTGAGCTTGGGGTACTCAGAGGTCCTAAAATATCCATAGTTACCCTCTGAAATGGCTGCTCAATCACAAGCAAGGCATCAAAGGAGCCTTGACATTATCTCCTGCCTTGCCTACTTTTTGGCAATGCTCACAGGTCCTGCAGTACCCTGTTACATCCCTTGAAATCCTAGGCCAATAAATGTTCTGCATAATAATTATCTTGGTACACTTTGTGCCCATATGACCTGCAAAAGGAATGTTATAAATTATGGCTAAAAGTGCCAGATGGTAGACTCTAGGCACTACCAACTGCTGTGTTACCTCACCATCTAGCTCTCCCTTAGGGGTCCACTCCCTATACAGTAACCCTTTGTTCCAGTATACAGACTCCCCTTTTTCTTGAGAATCAAACACCTCCCTAGCTACTTCCCTCAAGCCTCTTAGGGCAGGGTCTGAGAGCTTAGCCTGTCTCAACTCTATCTTTGTGACCCTTCCTGGCTCCACTTCCACAGGAAGACTTGTGTCCTCTGACAGTGGTGCCTCACTGTTAGCCTTGGTAGCACCACTCACCTCTGCCCTTAGACTCACTTTGTCCAAGGGAGCATCAGTACCTACCAGCAGCTGAGGCTCACCTTCAAGCTCACTGGTACATAGTAGCTCCCTCCCTGAAACAGCCACATCACTAGCCCAGGCTTCTGGTGTGGGGTCTGTCTGAGTCACCCACAGGCTACCAGCTCCACACACCTGTCTCCAAGCCTGACTGCATGTAACTGCATGCACACAAGGTACTGCATTATCAAAATCATTCTCTATCAATACATCTGCAGGGATATCCTCAAACACTCATACTTGCTTGCTTCCTTTTCTTCCCTCCCAGTCAAGGTGAACTTTGGCCAATGGCATTTAGAATGGGGTCCCTCCTAAAACTCTGACTGGAGTGGACTGCCCAAACAAGTATTGCTCCTCTTTAAACACTACAGGCTTCACAATGGTTATGTCAGAGGCTGTGCCACTCTTAGAGGTGGCCTTTTTCCATCCACTAAGATCTGATATAAATGCCAGTGATAATTTGGTACCCCTATTGTCTCCAAACAACTTACCACTGGAATACTTTTATTCCCATTTGCTGGCTCTCTCACCTTTTGTTCCCCACCATGCTTCCATAGACATCTATGTGATACATGGCCCCACTGGCTACATTTAAAACATTTAACCTTTAATTCTGGCCATGTACCTGAACTAGTGGCTTCCTTTGTTACTGGTGGACTCTGTTGGGGTGGTTTAGGCTGCCCACCATGGGTTCTCTTATATCCATGTGCAGCATGGGTCTATATCAGATCATCAAAATGGCTCATTATCAAATGCTGTAACATCGAGCTGCAAAACCCAAACCTTAACAATACCGAAACCTCAAAACAGTGAATTCTTTCCCAGGGAAAAAATTTGCTGTTCCGAGAAACACACACACACATACCAGAAGCACACTAAAAAGCAGCAATCCACACAAATACATTTAAAAGTTACATCTAACCCTACACTACACTGCACATACACTACTATCTATCCATTTACCTTAACCCAGACCCTAACCCTAAGGTCCGTCACTTTCACACACTCACCTCACCAGCGCCCTAACCCTAACTCACTTAACCCGCCCCTAACCCCAAATTCTGTCACAATCGCACACTTAGCTGACCCGTGCCCTAACCCTAACTCACCCAACCCACGCCCTAACCCAAACGTCCGCACAATCACACTTACCTTAACCCAACCCATAACTTTCAAATGTATCGCTGAAAACAGCGAAGCCACAACAACGGCCAACCGAATTCTTTCCCTAGGAAAGAATTTGGTTTTGTGCAGCTTCGCTTTTTTCAGTGTTCGCGATATTGGGTTCAATATTAGATCATTCAAAATTCTGCCATTTTGATGATCTAATATAGACCCATGCAGCACTGGGTATTCATTTCTTATGTAGTGGTGCCCTGCTTGCTAAGTAGAGATCCCCTTTTTCCCCCAACTCATTTGTAGAGTTACACTCTCAGTCTGCCAACCAGATCCTTATGATCTCAGGCAAAGTGCTGAGAGCTTGTTTCCTCACCAAAAGGTGTGACAGTCCTTCAAAAGTGGTGACTTGACACCCGCTCATCCACTGTGAAAGTAAGTATTTAAATCATCAGTGTAATCACATACACTTTCATCTGCCTTGCATTTATGTTCATGAAAGTTTTTCCTATACATTTCAGGGGTTAATTTAAAACAATCAAGTAAACATTGATTGACACTATTGTAATTCAAACAATCAATATCATATAGTTTAGCAATTGCATTAAGAGCTCTACCATGGAGTAAGGGGATTAGTACCTGTACCCAGAGCCCTTGGTCAACATTATACTGTTTACAAAATCATCTTCCTCCCTGTACTGAGGAAAAGGTTTACTGACTTTTATGGCTTTTGGGGGTCATTCATGCCTTTCCTCATTACCTCCATGACCCTGTTGAAAGGTTAGAAGCTCCTTTTCATGCTGTCTTTGCTTCTCATTTTCTTTAGCTTCTGTCTCCGAATGCCACAGTTCATGCTGATGATGCTTCTCCTTCTCCCTTTCTCTCTCCTCAGCCTGAAAACCTCCCAGTCTGTCGTCAGTCTCCAATTCAAGTCTCCTTAACTCCAAATGAATATTTAAGCTATCTGAAAAAATGGTGACCTGCCTTGTCTCAGAAGGCTGCATATCCCCAATGCCAAACTGGATATCTTCTGAGCTGCTGGTCTGCTCTGCAGCTGTGACTAAGGCTGAGATCATTGCTTCCTTAGTCAGGTTGGCATGCAGCAGTCCCTTAGCTTCTCACACCTTGACCAACTGGTTCCTTATCAGCTTGCTATAATACTCTGCTGACATCTTTGCCTGCTGTTCCTGATTAAACTGACTAAAAATGAATAAAACTGTTGTGACAGTGAAACTTTGCATGCTTACCTTGTGGCTGTCAAGAGAGCACACCTCAATGACAACTACCCACAGGCTACTAAAGATCAATTAAAATCCCATACCACTACCACCAATATGTGATGAGTCATCTTTACCAGGGCAGTAACTAATGAGTCTCAATCCTCACCACTGTTTCCAATAAGGGAGTGTCACTAAAAGCAGGGATAGAAAATGACAGTTTCCCCTAAGAGTACACTGGGAACAGGTTCCAAAACCTTGGACTGAACTGTATGCTTCACCCCAAGTCCCCAAATGAGTCTCCAAACTAACCACTGCAGAACACTGTGTCCCAGTTCTAGGTATCTGGCACACACACACACTCTTAAATGTCTGATATTCACAAATGCACACACTCTTGGGAAAGACTGACACAGATTTATTTGCTGCGTTTTCTTGCCCACATTACAAGGTAACAGCTGCCACCAGTCAAATGCCACAATGCCCTTCAAAAATAGATATTGAAACAAATGGTAGCATGTATCCCAAGCAGTAAGGCTTTTCAGAGTGGCCCTGGTGTTATCACAATAAGCATAAACACTTTCAAGTTATTAAAAATATTAATTAATATAACCAGCTTTAATTAGAGGTAGTAAAACATTTAATATAAATAAAAGGATTTAAAACATGTAAATACTAAATAAATGATTCAAATAGACATCAGAGTTTCACACACAGGAAATGTGAAAATAATACTGTAGGATAGATCTCACACTGATTTTAGAAAAAAAAAAACTATCTAGTTGTAGTTCCCTGACTATCTGAAGATTAATTGTCCCTATTTAATCTAAATACTTTAGCAAGGCAAGATTATATTCTTACTTCTGAAAGTAATATGAGAAATTATGTCCACACTCCAGGCTGCTGTCTGTCCTCAGGGCCTGGAACAACTACTCTCCTGAAAACAACTGGACTACTACTGCTGAACAGCTGTGGAAAACAACTACTGAAAAATAACTGAACAACTGACTGACTCAGAACCTACTTTTTGTAGCATATCTTTTTCAAGAGTAACAGACAGCTGCCATGAGAAATCTACTGTTATATCGGACCTTGAAAAGTAAACAAACAGCTGCAGTGAAGATTCTATTCTCCCAGCCCTGGCACACAATGCCATCATATCTACATCAGCTGACTCTGGCATAATGTGCATTCAGAATTCTTCCTACAAAGAATATGTACATTTGGTCAGCCAGAAGAACACTGTTTGACATTCAAACATCTTGCATAAATCAAAGTGATAATCGAAAGACATAAACTTATTTACAAAATTATAGCTAATCATACTGGCATATGTAACACAGGATAATTTACAATTGTTTACAATTATTTACAAAACCTCAGCCAGCTGTGCTAGCACAGATAAAAATATCTGATATCCTCACACCTTGCTACTGTTTTTCCCCATTCTATGAGTCTACCCCTCCCAACTGAGGCATTAAGCTAAATGCTTCTAAAATTCTAACTACAGGACTTGAGGTGCAGTATTTAACTGATTGGATTCTTCTCTAGAAAGTCTGTTATATTTAGTACAGACCAAAGAAAATCAGGATGCAAACCACCTCAGACTTTAATGTTTGTAGATAAAAACCATGGACTTCATCAGATAAACACATTGAACTGTCACATCTCCTGCATCCTGATTTCGATATTTAGTACAGAGCTACACCCACACCGGGTCTTTTGTTGAAGACTCTGGGAGGTGTGAGATACAATCTTTTTATCAACAGGGAAGAAAAATGCTTTTTATTTAAATTATGCTTAAATTTTTTAAGTTTAACTTATAGTGACCAGTGTGGTGATATTTTTTTTGTACTGCATTTCTTTTTGTTAATTTATCTGGTTGCATTTTTTAGTTTGTTCTGGGACCTTAGTCTTATAGCTCCATTTGTAGTTGTGTGAAGATTGTGTATTACTGTAGGATTGTAGCATTATTTATATGTTATACTGCAATTCTATTTTCATAAGTAGAATTACATGTAAAAGGTATTTTATGTATTTTGAACTCACTCGGGACAATCTTGTAACATCTTTCACAGTTGTGGTAGTATTGTGATCTGCTGCAGCATTTGAGCCTAATTTAGTCATTTATTACAGCATTATTGGTAGATTTCTGCATGGTCTGGTGCCTTAATCTGTCGTGTGTTTGCAGGAATGGCAGTGTTGTGAATTCTGCTCCAGGATTTGTGCTTCAATACTTTTTATAATTGTATATACCTGATTAAAGTTGGATTACATTGCCTTTCTGTTTACCTTGCTACTGTTTTCCCCTTTCCATTGAGTATCCCCAACCCACTAAGGCATTAAGCTAAATGTTTCTTAAATTCTAACCACAGGACTTCAGCTCGAGTTTGAAATTTTCCCCAAACCTCCTACCCTTTTCTTAATGGGGTTTTAAAAGACTTTTTCTCTGGTTTCTGCTCCTTATGGTAATCTGACTTCTGAAGTCCCTCCCTCCCATCATTCATTGATATTGTCTGGTGTGTAACCAGTTTAAGTACTTTCCCACCCACTTGTTTTCCATATATCCATAATAATAAGTGCCCAACCATCAAATCAGTATTGCACTTGAGTAAACTTTGCTTACTATGAATTGTCTCCTGCTCATTTTCCCAGAACTCCTATCTGCTTGGCACCCTAGCCATACTCTGAGGAAGTCCTAAGTTAATCCTTCTCCATCCTTGGCAGATTAGACATTTATTGTGTTGATTTGCACTTCAGTTAACTGCTTAGAGTGCTGCTGCTTTTTTTTGCTTTATTTGTTGATGTTGTCTTTAAATCATTGTAAAGGTCCCTAATACTTGAAACTGCCTTGTCAAGGTAGTTTACTTCACCAACAATCTTTTTTGATGTTATTACATCAAGAGGTTAGCAGTGCCCTGTACAGATGCAAATACCCAGAGAGTAAATTTTATCTATAAAACATCCCTTAGAACTGAAACCTGTTACTTAGTGTGGCTAAAACAAAGCTATTGAGTGGAGACAAGGTAAGAGTTGCTAGTTTTCACATTAAACAGTAGTACTATCAAATCTTAGTACAATCTAACCTAGTCTTGTGCCAAACCCCAGAGATCACCCAAGAAGACGTCTTTATAACCGTCCACAGCTTCCAGTAGCCCACCCAAATACAGGTTCAAATAACATGAATATGCAATTTCCAAATGTCTCTGTAGCCAGATTCATAGATATGGTCATCCTGAGGCAATGTAGTAATTGTCTCATGTTCACATATAACCATTTAATCCTTAAAATAACAGTACGTGAGACATGCACATACACAATTTTACTGATGGCAAAAATGTCACATGCAAACAAGATTGTCAGGAACACATACACTACATCCATCAAACATAGTGTCCACCACTCACAGAGACCAACCAATGCTGAGGCACTAAAAAGCAATTTTCTAAAACCTCAAAGACATCCTAAGCCTATAAACTGTAAAACCTATCCTCAGTAATCTCTAAAGAACTTACCTAAAGCAACACCAAACCCCAGGCATACTCCTACACCCAGTGGGGCCCAAAGAGCAAAGTCGATAAGGCAAGCCAACACATTACCCAGGACTGTTGTCATAGGGAACTCCATTGTATGACTCACAGATGCCCCACCCACCAGAATGAACAAGGAGAAGATAATGGTTTAGTTGCTTATGTGGTGCCAGGATCCACCTTCATGCATTCAAGTCATTACACCAGAGGTACAAGTATGATTCTATTATAGTCCATGTGGGTGTTAATGTCCTGAGATGTACCTCCCTGCATTATATGAAGAGAAACATTATTGATCTCTGTGAATATGTGTCTCAGATCAGTATATGCCTTGCATTGAGTAACATTCTACCCTTACCAGGGATGATGCCACAGTACGAAAAAAAGATGATTGACATTAATAATTGGCATACTTTCTGATGTCTTTCCAGGGGGATTCAATATTTATCAGTGTGGGAAGACATGGTTGAAAGGCTATGTTACTTTGCAGAGGATGATCTGCACCTCTTTCCCCGAGGCTTCCGAATACTGGATAAAACTTTATCCACACTTAGAGACTTTTTTAGGTAATGCCAAATTGACAAACTACTGACATAGCAAATAAAACCCAAAGAAACCTAAAGGTGTTACTGATGAATGCTAGAAGCATAAATACGAAACTCCACACCCTACAAGCTCTGTTCACGCTGGAGAATATAGACATTTGTGCTGTTACTGAGACATGGTTTAAACCCACAGAAAATACAATGGCAGTGCAAGGCTTCAGTGCCTTCCACACATTTAGGCTATCAGCTGCACAGAGAGGGACAAAATGTGAAAGAGTCTCAATCTAAATTAGCAACAAGCATAACTCTATGTTGATTAAACAGGAATATGCTCTGGAATTTATCCATGTGCAAATCACCATAGACAAAGTCGCATACCATATCATAGCAAGCTATAGGTCACCTACTATGAATCCAATAACTTGTACCTAGACCTACTGAAGACACTCACAACTAAACCAAATACCTCATTCATGGAAGACATTAACTACCCTTCTATAAGCTAGGAAACATACACTGCCTGATTTACACAGCCATGATTCCTGGGCTTTATTAGGCATAATGATTAAGATATTTACCCTACGGACACATGGTGCCAGGTTTGAATCTCACATTGGGCAACTGGCTAGCCTTAAAATGGCCCACAGGAGCTGTTAGTCTAGTACTAATCTATGAACAAATACTCTTGACCAGATAGTGCGCATACCCAACAGAGGTTCAAACATATTGGACCTGGTACTCATCAATATGGGAGAGTGCCTCCCCCAGAGGTGGGACCACAAAGCTGCTTCCTTCAAAAGAAAATTCAACCTAGTAACCCCAGCAACCACTATAACAGTTAGGAACTATTCCAAAGCAATCTATATCCTATTAAGTGAAAGTTTATCAAAATTCAATGCTCCTCCCAACTCTGAGTTCATGAACCTATGTGGAATTGTTTACAGAAACCCTGTACAACCATGTAAATGGTTGCATGATACTGCTGCAGCTACTAGAAGTAAGCCCAAAACAAGCTCTAAAAACAAACCACACTGGTGGATTCCTAACCTTAATAGGGTATATCAAATGGAAAAAAGTCATGGATAAAATCAGGAAGAGCAACTCCCATAAAGATAGGGGCTCTCTAATTAAACTAAACAGCAAACTAAGAGAACTAATTAAGTCTAACAAGGTCAATTACAAGGGCAACTTAGCCTCACAGGCTAAAGATAACTACAAAGTCTTCTCAGATATGTCTAAAACCTTAAAGCAGCACACATTAGTGTGCCAAACTGGGGGTCAATTGTGCCATCTTTACTGAGCACAGTGACATAAATTTTCTGGATAACAAATTCAGCCCATACTTCACCTTCCAACTCCCCCTTGCTTCCCTCCATGAAATACCTACTAGCATACCCCCAGTTATTAACAGGGAGCACGTCCTAGTGGTATCCGCTAAAGTCAAACACACAGCTTCAATGGGCCCTGATAATAACCCAGTATTTATTTATTTTTATTTATTTATTGCATTTGTTTACCAGGAAGGTCCACTGGGCCTAGGTGAGCCCATTTTCAGTGGAGGCCAGGGGAGAAAAGCTCCACATATATTACCAAAGCATACAAGAAAAATAACACACAATATAGAGTAAAATACAGTTGCAATAGTGCAAAATATCAGACATTAACACTAGTACAGAGTATATACAGCCACACTGCATTGAAGATAATATAATCTCAACAGTTCAAGTATTATATACAAATGTATACACTTCTACATCGTGTAGAATTATTAACATTGATGGTGGAGTTGTCTGATTAATTGTTATTGGTTTGTAGGTGTTAGTAGCTAAGATTTAGCAAGGCAGAGTGAGAGCTCATGTAGTTGTTATGGCAAGATGGAGTGGAAAAGCTATATGAGTATTGTGATGCAATGATGAAAGGATTATAGTGGAGCAGGCAGGTTTTTAAGGAGGTTTTATTTTGGCACATGTACAGTGACATAGAGAAGTAAGATGTTTTTTGAGGGATGACTTGAAGAGAGCAGGATTACTCATGGTTCTGATTGAAGGTGGGAGGCATTCCAGAGTTTTGAGATAGTAAAAGAGTACAGCATTTGACAAGCTGAGAGATCTGGTTTGTCAACTTTCAACAACAATTTGTTTTTAGATCTAAGGGGTCTGTTGGGGCAATATGTGGTTAGTAAGGAAGAAAGAGAAGGGCATATTGATTGTTTGTATATAAATTTATGTGCAGTAGTTAATTGTAGATATGTGAAGTAATGTGGCAGTTCAAGCCAGTCTAGTTGATGTAGAGATAAGCAGTGATGGGATGAATATTTTGAGTTTGTTAAAAATTTGGCGATCTTATTGTAGCATGAGTCAAGTTTTGTTTTTAGGTAGGACTGTATATTGGTGAGGATGGGAGTACCATGTAGTAGAGATGGAAGCTGAAAGGAAGAGGCTAGAGCTTTTGTAGCAGTGAAGTTAAGGAAGTGATTGTGTCTATAAAGGATACCTAATTTTGATGTGTTTTTTTGATGTTGTTGTGGATATGGAGGTCAAATGTTAGATTTTCAACAATGGTGACTTTGAGCAGTTTAGAACTTGGAATGACTTTGATGCTAGTGTTAGGGATTGGACAAAGAATTCATTCCTGTTGAGAGGGGTGTTTTTTGGGGGGTGAATATTAGAAGTTTAGTTTTATTGGGGTTTAGAATGAGATGATTGTTTGACAGGTTTTTGGTAGCTGTAAAGGTAATTTGGGTAAGACATTGCAGCTCAGAAATGGATTTGGCAGTGCAGATGATTGTGGAATCACTGGCATATTGAATAACCATGCCATGGGTAAGAGTAGTATGGAAGTTATTGATGAATATACTAAATAGGAGGGGACCTAGTATCGATCCCTGGGTTACACCTGTAACTGTCTTGAAAAACAGTGAGTAGGATTGTTGCCATTTTGTGGATTGTTGCCTGTCTGTGATATAGTTAGAGAACCAGTTTAGGGTGGGGGTGGTGGTGAAATAGCTAAGTTGAAGAGTTTGGTAAGTAGAAGGGGATGGGAGACCATATTAAAGGCATTTCAGAGGTTAAGGAAGAGTGAAGAAACCGAGAAACCAGCGTCACAAGCCTTATTTACTGTGTCCAAAAAGGATATGAGAGCAGTACAGGTACTATGCCCTGGCTTGAAGCCGTGCTGAGTGGGAGAAAGGATTTGGTTAGTAACAAGATTTTTGCGAAGCTGAGTGTGACTGCATTTTTCTAATAATTTGGAGATGGGGAGAGGATAGCTATGGGTTGGAAGTTAGAGGTATCAGAGTTGTTGCTGCCTTTATTTAAAGGAAGAACAAATGCTTTCTTCCAGATGTGTGGTATGATGGACTTCTTAATGGATCTATTAAGGAGTATGCTGATAGGGTAGGCAATGGAGCTTGCAGACAGTTGTAGAAACTCAGCACGTAAATTGTCTGGTGCGCTAGTATAAGGTTTGAGTTTCTGAAGGAGTTTTTTATAGTGGCGGTAGGTATAGGTGTGCATGAGAAAGTAGTTAGAGAGGTAGTTGGGAAGAGTGATGAAGGAATATTAAGTGGATTGGGGTTTATTGGTGGGAAAGTGGAGGTGAGCTTTGCAATGGTGCCAATGAAGTTAGAATTAAAAAGAGAGGCTATCTCAGTGGGAGTTTTGTCTGGATATGGGCAACGATTATTGTTTGTACCTGGATGAAGTAGGGAGTTAATTGCACCCTAGAATTTTTTAGGGTTTTGTTTGTGTTGGTCTTGAAGACTTTGAAAATGTTCTTTTTTATTTTTAATCACTAGACATTTTGCCTGATTGCATAGCTGTTTATACTGAGTTTTTTGCCAAGCTTTCCAGGCTTTATCTCTAGCAGACATAATTTGCTTTGTGTGTTTGGTAAGCCAGTTGGCATGTTTAGCCTAAACTCTTTTTAGTCAAGGTGGGGCTACATTATCTAAGATCTTAAGATATGATAAATTGAAAAATTTAACAGCATCATTGAGAGGGAGACATTTTAATGGCATCCAGTTCATACTTCATAGGATTTTATTAAATGTGGTGGGGGAGAAATGAGATAAGTCAGTAGTATGTTTGACTTGGTGCTGATTTAGAATTGGGGTGGTCTTATATATTATGAAGGCTGGTGAGTGATCATTAATACTATTAGGTACTGTGCCACAGGAGGAGATTTTGTTAGGGTCAGAAACCAAGATCCATTCAAGATCTGAGCCTTTGTCATTTTTATAGTTGGGTCTGGTTATATTGGTGATTAGCTGTGTATAATTGTATAGATTAATGCTGGTAGAGGGTCTTGATTTGAAATGTCATGCCAATTGATGTTAACATCACCAAGGATGATAGTTTTGTTTTTAATATTAGTAGTTGTCTAGGCAAGAATATCTTCAGGTATCTGAATGTTATTGCCTGGGGGAATGTATATGACCAAGATACAAAGATTTTTATAGTTATTCAATTTAGGAAGGCCACTAGTATCTCTGCAGTGTAGAATTGTGGGATATGTTTAGTGTATTGAGCTGCAGTAAAGGTATTTGGATAAATTAAAGTGATGCCACCACCTTTTTATGTGGTCTGTCTGTCCTAAGGCAACTGTAATTAGGGAGTAGGAATTCAGCATCTTTGATATATGGTTTTAGCCAAGTCTCTGTGATAGCAGTGAAGTCGGGTTTATTTTGGCTTAACCATGCATGCAGATGTGAAACTTTGTTTCTGATGCTCTGGATATTAATAATGGTGAAGTTTAGGGATTTTAAGGAATTTTGGGTGTAACAGGGAGCTGGGGATGGGGCCAGGGTTTGGATGAATGTCTCCGCAGTGAGTAAGGTTGCAGTGGGTGGAAGGGTTTACATGTTGCAGATTCTTTTTTATTTTCTGTTGGCAGGCTAGTGAAATATTAGCATAATAGGAGCTTTGAAGGGTGAGGACTTTTACTTTGGTTTGTAATATTATGATTGTGCTGTATAAGGTGGGGCTTATTGAGGAGTAGCTGGGGAGCGATAGTGTATGTATGGTTGTTGTAGAAGTTAGTTTGTAAGGTATATGGGTTGTTTGATATGAAGATAGTTGTAGAATGAAATGTAGGTGCAGAGAGACAAAGAAGAGAATAGTATTGGAGATGAGAGACATTTTGTAGAGGTGAGTTATGTGTATGATAATGGTGTTATTTGATGGATTAAAAGTTATGGAGAGGTGTACAAGGTATTAGGAGTGATCTCGTTTGTTGTACAAGATAATTAGGAGTTATAATGATTAACAGGTGCAGGTAGGAAAGTGGAGTATTTAAGTAGAGGTAGAGAGATGGGATGCCTTCTAAATAGCTGGAAATGTGAGCTATCAGGACCCACTGAATCACATTTGAACTATAGCCTCAAAATAGGCTTTGAACCATGAGAATGGAAGCCTACAACAGTTATCCCCTTCACAAGAGTGGACCATCAAACGATCCCAGAAACTACAGTCCTATTAGTCTAACAAGTCTAATTTGTAAAGCCATAGAATGAATTATCATGGAAATGATCATCAAAGACATATGCAACCTTCAGATAGTGCACCCAACCCAGTTTGGTTTTGTCAAGGGAAAATTATGCCTACTAAACTTTAAGAAGGTCACCAAGGTAATGTTTGAGGGGGGAAACCTCTACATACCACTTACCTGGACATGGTAAGGTATTCAGTACAATACTCTACTTCAGTATAGTTGACAAACTCACATAAACCCCTATATAACTTGCTGGATTACCTGTTACAGACAGGGTCCAGAAATTCAGGATTGGTGACACCACCTCCACTAAGAGACTGATCCCCAGCAAGGTACCTCAAGGTTTCATGTTGGGACCACCCCTATTTCACATGTACATCTCTAAGGTAAAGGCTAATGTCCTTTGGCTGTGCACATTCACTGAAAACTGGGAGCTATCATAGATTCCCTCCACGACACAAACATCTTACAAGAGGATGTAACACAGACAAGTGACTGGCAAAAGTCAAGGACTAAAACTCAATGCCAAGAAATGCATTATAGTGGCTTTTGAGAAAACATCAACCTAGGCTACTTACTCCATCAATAAGATACCCCTAGAGTTGACCCAGCACTCAGGGATCTGGAAACATATGCAGACAATAATCTGGCCTTTGACAAACATGTGGCTAAGGTAATAATAAAATCATTCTATGTCATTCTATGTCACCCAGCTTATAAGTAATAGCATGGCATCCAGGTCCATTGAAGTCATAGTGCCACTTTATTCACCACTTATCATTCCCATAATTAACTATAATGCCCCCTTCAGCATGTACCTGACCAGACATATGCGACAGCTGTAATGCCCACAAAGGTTCCTTACCAGGAGAATCCAGGGTATAGACACATTGTCCTATATGGATTGCCTTAAATCCCTATCAATAAACCGTGTCTCCTCTAGGTTACTGAAAAGCAAGCTATACCTGGCATACAAGGCATCCTCAGCTCCAGTTCTGATGGAAATTTTGCATATCTGCAAAATAAACAGCATCAGAACCATTAGATCCAATAATTTAAATTTTGCTTGTGACATGAATAAGACATGTTGTCAAGAAAAATATATGTCTCAGAGGATCCCCATGCACTGGAACAGGCTATCCATCCATGTGAAGCAGAATCCATCCATAACCCTATCTAAGGGTAACTTTGACCAATGGATGAGAAACTGGACCCCGGGTTTCGCCCCCATGTCTCTGAAAGACAGACACAGACAGTAATGCCCAAACTAACATATTCTTCCCACATAACCTCTAACTAACATACTCCCTCCTCATAATTGCCCATGATACACAGGGACAGAATTGGGTTGGATTGCACTGCCATGCTTATAAAGGCCCGGGTGATTGTTAACCCAGTATATAACTATGAACCTGTGAACCATGAACCTATGAACCTATTTTCAAATTCTTTTTCATTTTTTGTACCTCAGCTACATTTTGATAGAATAATCTGTAAGTGTAAATAAAGCCATAGATAACATCTTCAAATAAACCTCTCTATAAAGGTGTTTATTTTGAAAATGCAGGTAAAATTATGTGTAAGTAAGACATTTCAGAGAGGATTTCTCGCATGAAAGTACAAGCATCATATTTCAAATTTATGTTTATTTTACATCTTTTCATTGCTCAGCAGAGTGCAATAAATTTCACTGTAGCATAATCATGCCTACATGAAATGCAGAAGAAACAGTGCCAATAAAACATGCGTATGTTGTTTCAGATTTACTTTGAACTCTGATGGACATACAATCACTTATTACTGTTCACTTTTGAAATAAAATTATTTTCTAAGGTTTACATTCCTTTCATTATTGAGACTTCATCTTTCATGTTAAAGTGCACTTTAATCTTTTAAGCAGAGATTTTCATCCTAAACCTAATCCACTCATATCTATCAGCATTCTTTTACAGTAGCTTTCATCCTTTTCATCCCTTTTGTAAATACCATTTAATATACTACATTAAATTATGAAGCCAGTACATAACAAGTAATTAAATAGCTTGGGATTCTCAGATGCTTGTTTTACATTTTTTTACATTTTCATTGGCATGTAAAGAATTCATATAAATCCAATGCACATTTCTAGTCGTTTTGCTTTGCCTTGAAAATTATGCCAAATCTCCATGCATATGTTTACACCATATATCTTTTTTTCTAAGTTTGCTAATTGCTTTCTATTATTTTTGTAAGCCATACAACTGGAACCTCTTTTGTATTCCTTTGTTTCAGACTTTAATGATTAAAATGGTGCTATATGTTTATAAATATACAGCATTAGCTAGCTACAAACTCATTGCTTCTTGACTTAATGGCATTTTTCCTGGTTTGAGTCTTCTTTCTCGAAATTATCATTAGAGCTGCTGTATTTACTGTTTAAATGTAGTATGCTTTGCAGTTCATTTTAAAGTTTGCAAAACTCACTACTCCAAAAGAAAATGCACGTTTTGAATGCCTATGTATATATGTATATATGTATATATGTATGAGTGTGTATATATATATATATATATATATATATATATATATATATATATATATACTTGTCTACTTTATATATATATATATATATATATATATATATATATATATATATATATATATATATATATATATATATATATTTGTCTACTTTATATATATATATATATATATATATATATATATATATATGTATATATATATGGGTGTGTGTCTGTGTCATTTGATCTAAAACTCTTTTGACTGAATGAGAAATCAGTGAACACAGTTGACTGAAAACTCATCTGACCGATAGAAGATATTCTACACAAGTATACCATAAAAGGCTTTTACGACAGAGGCCAGCTCCCCTGAACCTCCCAAGTGGGGGACCTTTGCCCTCCACCCCCTTGCTTATATATATGTGTGTGTATGTGTGTATGTGTGTGTGTGTGTGTGTGTGTGTGTGTGTGTATATATACACTAATTCCATGGTTGCATAACCATAGAAAAAAACACCACACTCGAACCAGTGTTGGATTACAAACACAAATATCTAGTAACGGGTCTTTTAGGGGTTGAATAGTGAGGTTCAATTTTTTTTTGAGAAGGTAATGGCTATATCTCCAGCTGTTTTTGAGGTATCCAGTATCCATGGATTGTTATGGCCAGAATTTAGGGTTTCTTTGTTTTTTGTGCAGGGTTTTAGCATTGTTCTATTGTTGTAATTAGTTTAGATTATTTATTAATATCCTGTTAAGGGGGCGGCCACGGTGATGCAGTGGTTAGCATTGCCGCCTCACAGCAAGAGGTTCTCTGGTTCAATCCTTGGCTGGGGTACCTTCTGTGCGGAGTCTGCATGTCCTCATTGTGGTCACGTGGGTTTCCTCCGGGTGCTCCGGTTTCCTCCCACATCCCAAAGACATGCTGCAGGTGGATTGGACACTCTAAATTGGCCTTAGGTGTGAGTGTGTGCGTGTGTGTGCCTTTTGTGGAAGGTTGGGTGCCGGGCTGGCAACTCAACACCACTGCCAATCATGCATGGACAAGGTGATCCGCTGTGGTGACCCCTAATCGGGAAAAGCCAAAAGAAGAAGAAGAAGTCGAAGATTAATATCCTGTTAAGGGGTCTATGATTCTATTGTAGATGATAAAATTAATATGGCAAAATATGGCACCAGATGATTTATACTAGAACATTTTTAGATCATTGAAGACACTATTGATGGGTAACAGTCCTGCATTAGAATGTTTATCTCCAAAGATTAATATACATTTTGTTTTCATTTTGAAATTTTTTTCGATTATTAAGAGCAGTATTTAGTATATGTTAGATTTGGATGATACTTATTTTCCAAGTATTTTAAATATGAGATATCTTCATTTGCATAGTTAAATGCACTGCTCTCTCTCTATATATATATATATATATATATATATATATATATATATATATATATATTCGCATGCACACATTCACATTTTGGGAAGCTAATATATTTAAGTAGTGAGGGGTGTGGAGGTGCAGGGGACTTGCCCCCCCTGCATAGAGCGGTGTTTGTGTTGTTTTGGGGGTGTACTGTTTTTTTTTCTGCACGTTCGATATTTTCCGATTTCGAGGTTTGGAGTTTCAATATTTTTTGCTTTCAATCATCTGATATAAACCCATCACCAAGTCCTCAATGCTTTCCCCAATGCCAAAAACGCTTGCTCCTTGAGTACTATTAAAGTGCCAGGTTGCTTTCTTGTCAGCACCAGACACTATCTGGTAGACTTGCTGCTAAGCTTCATCGACTTCAACTTCTCTATTGGATTCATGTCAGAGGAATGGAAAGCTGTGATAGTTATCCCACTCCAAGAAACTCTAGACTTATAAGTCTTAGCCTTATTTGCAAAGCAATGGAATGCATTATTATGTAACTGTTAAAAAAGCCACAGACAGTCTACAAGCCCTGGTCCCAAGTCATTTGAGGTCATTAAAGGCAGACTCTGCATTCTGAACTTGGTGGGCTGCTTTGAAGATATAACTGATGCACTAGGTTCTGGCAAAACAGTTTGGACTGCCTACCTAGACCTGGCCAAGGCCTTTGAAACCACCCCACATTCTGCTATTATCAATAAATTAATCAAACTAAATGTAAACGTCTATATTACCTGCAGGCTTGCAAACTGGCTGACTGAGAGAACCCAATCTATTCGTGTGGGAAAGACATTCTCTTAGAAAAGAGTAGTTACCAGCAATCATACCACTCAGCTATCCAGATTGTCATAGAATGCCCACATGTTTGACTCATATTTTTGGTCTGTTCTTCATAAAATGTATAATTTTCTGGATGTCTGTAGCAAATGAGTGAATTCACTAAATAATAATGGGCATTTGAGTTTCAGACTTCATATCCTTCAGAAAATGCAAGTTTATAAGAGCAATAAACTAGTCAGGTGTACCCCTGCCATAAACAGGTTATACAACAAAAGGAGGAAACTAGTTCAGAAAAAAAAGCAAATCCCAAGAATGAAAGACATCCCTGATCAGTATCAGTAAGAAACTAAGGTCCCTCATAAAATCATCCAAGGCTAACTTCGAAAGAAAAATAGCTAAGGATTTGAAAGATAACCACAAAGCCTTCTTTAGCTATGTCAAGAATCTAAGTGGCAACTCACAGATATGCTCTGAGCTAGTGCAAAATAGCACAAAATATACTGAACCTACTGATATTGCCAACATCCTGGCAGAAAGATTCAGTGCAAACTTCACCCCCAAATGGGCCCACAACAATACCAGAAAAGTGTAGTGTCCCGGAAATCACAGACGCACAGGTGAAAACAGTCCTTTCAAAAGCCAAAAACACAGCATCAATGGGGCCAGATGGTGTCCCAGGCTGCGTCTTGCACGAACTACAGAACGAACTAACCCCCCACCTAAACACGCTGTTCAACCTCAGCCTCTCCACAGGCTATGTGCCCATAAAATGGCGCACAGCAACAGTTATTCAGCTCCACAAAGGAGGGGCCACAACTGACCCTGGTAACTATTGCCCCATAAGCCTGACTAGCCTCGTCTGCAAGGCTATGGAGCGCATCATCATGGAACTCATTAACAAAGACATTGGGAACTTCTAAACACTTGACCTGACCCAGTTCGGCTTTCTTAAGGGCAGATCATTCCTACTAAACCTGGTTGACTTCTTCGAGACAGTCACCAAGGCCATAGACGAGGGAAAGGTGGTTCACACAGCCTACCTTGATCTCGCCAAGGCGTTTGACACCATTCTTCACTCGGGTATTATAGAAAAACTCACCAGCCTGAACATAAACCCCTACGTCACAAGATGGGTTGCCAACTGGCTTACAGACAGAACTCACACGGTAAGAATAGTGGGCTCCAGGTCAGACTCTAAACCAGTCACAAGTGGTGTTGCGCAAGGCTCGGTTCTGGATCCCCTACTGTTCAGCATATATTTCTGAGAAGTACAGGCAAACACAGGAGGACTATGGCTAACCAAGTTCACCGATGACTGCAAACTGAGAGCCATAATTGACTCTCCGGCTGACACGGACATCTTTCAAAAAGGCCTTACTGAGACAGACACCTGGTGTCAAAGTCATGCCCTCAAGCTAAATGCCAAAAAATGCATAGTCATCCAGTTTGGGAAAAACAAAACACCCACAAATTACCACATAGGCAGCAGCACCCTTAATACAGAAGAGGTAATAAGAGATCTGGGGACCCAGGTAGATAGTAATCTCTCCTTTGACAATCATATTGCCAAAGTAATTAGGAAATCCATCTATGTGGCCCATCTAATTACTAAGGGGTTTGCATCTAGAAATAAAGAGGTTATAGTGCTCCTCTACTCATCACTCATCAGACCTATCATAGAGTACAATGCCCCATTTGGGATGTACCTCACAAGACACTTCCAACAGCTGGAAAGACCACAAAAGCACCTCACCAAGAGGATTACTGGCTTCAAACATATGTCCTATGCAGCCCGACTGAAAAAACTCCGGCTGTACTCAGTGACATATCGCTTACTCAGAGGTGATTTCTGCCTGACTTACAAAGCCATGTCCAACTCAGAATTGATGGACATGCTCCACGTAAAGAAATCCAAGTCACTGCGAGCCACACGCTCTAGTGAGCTAAACCTTGCCACAACAATAAATAGAACATGCTGGAGGGATAGATTCCTGTCACAGAGACTCCCCATGCTTTGGAACAAAATTCCTAACTACATTAGGCCCCTTACTAACACTCTTCAAGAGAAGCCTTGACGAGTGGATGAGTAATAGAAAATACACCCCTGGAATCTCTTCATTGGCTCTGCTTGACAGAGGCTCAGTTAATTAATCAATGGGGTGGCGAAAGCCAACACACTCTGGCTAGACTTATAAATGCCCTCAGGCAGATAGCGTAGTACCTACCTATGAACTCTGTCCCTATATTTGGGTCTTTACTCAGATGTTTTGTGCCAAGAGGTTGAGAGCTATGCCAGCACTATCCCCAGAGATCAGTCTCAGGACTACTTCCCTTTCTGATTTACTTCTCTGATGTCAATGCTGATATGAAGACACTTTGGCTGACCATCATTAACTCCCATCTTACTACCACATTCCTCAGGATGGACTGATGCACCAATAAGCAATGCCTGGTCCATGGCTTAAAACTAAATGTAAAGAAATGCAGCATTGTCTCCAGTGGCAAAATGGGCAACCATTTGCCTACTGCATAGTTAACACCTTTTTGAAAGTTGACTCACCCTTTAGTGACCTATCTAGACTAATCACCAAATGTATTTTGTCCTGATCTAAGGATGTTATCATCCCTCTATTCCACTCTCATCGGGGGCCCCTTTGGTATGAACTTGCCTAAGCATATGACCTAGCTTGAGAGACAACAATGCTTCTTCACTAAGTTAATTAAGGGCATATCTTCTTGAGCTACACAGACTGTCTTAAAGTATTCCATCTTTTCTGTTCCCCTATAAACTCTTGAGACTTGACCCCTGTCTAACCTACAGAGCCTCAAAGGATCCAGTCCTATGTCACTTCCTGCGCATCAGCAAAACTAATAACACACTGAATACCAGCTCAAGCTCTCGTAACTTACAACCTCATTGAGATGGGTTGAAATTAGTGTAAGTTAGTCATATCAATGAGTACCTATGATTTGGGATATTGTAGCAAGGCTACTAATGGTCCTGTGGATCAACAGCCAAGTATTAAACTATGAATCTATAATACCTTTAGGAGAAAACAATCTTCTATCAGACAGTCATTCAAGATAAAAATGTAATCTCACACTAGAGATCTGGTTAACATTCCAAAAGATTAGAGTGCTTTCATTTAAAAAAATCAGATTTGTTTCTTCATTGTGCTCTCTGAGCATGTCTGATTTTAACATCCTACTTTCCAAAGTTTAGTGAGAGGCATTGCCATCTCACATCCTTATATGATGAAGGATAACTCTCTGATCCTATCCATCTCAGCTACAAAAATATATAGACCTTCATTGTGCCTCCTTCCCCAGTGGTGACAATACACAGCTATGTTGCTCTTCTCTCATTGTAGTGGTATCTTTTGATTGCAATGGAAAACCTTTGCATTGAAATTCCTTCATAGATCCTTTCTTATTCTTCTGATGTTATAAAATATATTCTGGTCATTGTAATTTCTATGCTGGAGACAACCATCAAACCTTAGCAGTTTTTACAAATAATATTTTAAAAATTGACCTAAATTATTACTACACTTGCAGTAAAAATGACAAACAAGCATATACATATTAGTTTAGTTTCTGTCACAAAGAAATTATGCTATTTTAAGCAACCATTCATATTTTTATCGAAAACTCAATGTTTAAATTTTAATGGATAGTTTTAGCCATAACAAATAAGTCATCCATAGAACCAAAAAGAAAGCTCTGCCCTCATTTAAGAAATAGACCAATCATTTCACAGTCTTTGTGTAGGTATGACATCCCAAAAAAATGAGATGGCATTATCAAATAAAGGAAAGCTGACAAAATGTAAGAAAAGGTCACAGTCCCCAAAACAAACAAACAAACAAACAAACAAACAAACAAACAAACAAAAAGGCAGTAGGCAGTAATTTAAGATAACTTTTTGTATATCTATTTCTTGCAGACTATCCAGATATTTGCTCTAAGCTTAAAAATCTGTGAAAGATGTTAAATGCTCATACTAGTGAAGGAGAAATTCTCAACTCTTACAAGAAGGGTCTATATTGGATGCCCGAATGTTTAAAAGTTTGAGTGTCATATGGTCGACACCATATGATTGAACTTTTAAAACTTCAAACTTCCAAAAAAAAAAAAATAAACAACACAAATAACCTACCTGAACATTTTAAGAAGGGGGGAAGCCCCCTGCACCTCCCACAACCCCCACTCTTTAAATATACCAACTCCAAGATCACACTACAGTGTAGAAAAGGGAAATCTTCCCATTCCATGCTGTACTGAGATCTCCATTAAAACGTTCAGACTTTCAAAAGTTCGATCATATGGTGTCGACCATATGACACTCAAACGTTTGAAAGTTCGAGCATCCAATATAAACCCTACAAGAATATTTAAGTTTCCATACTGCAAGTCATCCCCTCCTATCACAATTATTAAATCACTACATAAAGTTATAGGAGAGGATAAATAACTTGGTGGTTATATTTCAATGGGTGTAGGATACAAATAGAATTCTGGATTTGACACAGAGTTTTTGTAGGAGAAAACTCAGTATCATAAACAGTATCAGAGGCATGCACTCACACTCTCTGATTAACACAGTTGTCAAGCTAACTGCTGATCTAACTAAACTTGGTAAAGATAATTGTTAAGCTTCAATTGACCTTTTGCAGCAGAAAGAACAGCAATAGCAGACTAGGCCTATTTTCTCCAGGAGTGTGTGATCAAAGTTTAGCTGGGTGTTGGAACTCTTACATTAGCCAGGGTCACACAGCAGGCATTGTTGGTGTTTCTTTGTCTTCAACTTCATATGTTGCAAAATGTAGTGTATATTGAGCCATTGTCAGCTCCTGATCACTATAGCTATTATTTTGTCTCAGAACTATGACTCTGCAGACAGCTCCTGCATTGAACATCACCACCTTTTAGGCTCTTTATTACATTGACAGCTGTTCATATTCTACTTGCAACGAATCACCATTGTAACCGAATGCTCAGTGTATAATTATTGATTGTGTTGAAAATAAGGAAATGTTCACTTGGACATTTGAGCACCGAGAGGCACTAGACTTAAGCAACTACTCTTGCTTAGTTAGGAAAAATGAATTAAAATGACAATGCTGAAAAACGTAAAATAAAAAAGTGCTTTTACACAAGTTTAGTATGTAAAAATAATGGCAACACCAACTCTCCAAACTTACAAAGACAATAAAAAACAGCATTGTTAGTCAGACATTGCAGTAGAAGTTTATTCAGAAAGTTAAGCACTTTCATATCCTTTTGATATTGGAACTTCATCAGAACTATGCATAAAATTAATTAACCAACCTTATACAATGAATGTAAAGCAATCAAATGCTAAGTAAACCCAGATCAATTAATAAACACAATCAATTATTACATTAAACTTCATACCTATATTTTATATTAAAAATAGTATTTAAAAACTTTTCTAGATTATTAAAAATATAATGACATAAAAATAAAATTAAATATTTTTAAAAAATTCTAAAAACTCTATCACTAAACACCACAATGACTCATTAATGTCAATAAATACCCCAAACAATCTTAAATTCTACCCCTTTTCTGCTACAACTTACTAACAATATAAATCTTGTCATTCAAACTAGGAGGGGTGGTAGCATCCAATAACAATTGCCAGTGCAGCTCCCTAGATTCTAACCATATTTTCCATCTACCACCCCTAGTAAACAGAGAAACATTTTCTAAAATACAAAAAGTATACATTTATTAAAATTCTCACACTTTATAGAATGCTTGTAAGGTGCCTTAGTACCATCCCTCTTCCTTATTGCATACACATGCTGGTAAACGCTTTGCTTAAGGGAGTTTTGAGTATTCCCTTCTTAGAATGCTGACATCAGCAATGCAAAGCTGGCACCAGAAGGTACATTTAGAAGGGTTGGTACAGAAATGAAAAAAAATATGGAAGTTGTGCTCAGTGTAGGTTAATTGCTAAGGGTCCTTATATTACTGTTTCACACTACCACTAGGCCATTGCACCAGAATGTGATGGAAGATTCAATTTAACACCATGGGGGTGGTACAATAGTAACACCAGGGGCATGGTGTATTGTGCAGTTTGTTTGTCAAATCCAGTATTCTATTTATTTTCAGAAAACACATGTTGATGCAAAACATTTTGTTTTATTCACTTTTTATGTGAATTAGATTAATAATTAAAAAATACCCCTGATTTTAGGCATTCGTCCCCCCCATTATTTTGACTTTTTCCCTGAGCAAAGAATTTGAAAGATACATTTCAGATCAATCTAAAATATGGGGAATGTGTGAGAGTCTTTATAATTTCAGAGGTTTTTATAAATTGTCTACAGTAGCCAGAAGCTAGAGAGCTCATCCCAGAGACTGACTTGATATGGACTGGCTCCTGGACACTGTAAGCCCACTGTAAACCCCACTATATAGTTTATAGTTATGGTAGTTCTTTAAATGAATAGCTACTGGTGGACATATTGTAAATGATAAATGTGGTTAGATTCAGTCTATTACGATGAGCCATAGGGCTTAAATGTAGAAAATAATTGGACGGAGTGTATTCATTTGAGTGGTTACTTAAAAAGGGTGGTGTCAAATGAATTGTTGTTACTTCCAGGAAGACAATGGCGATGAGGCTTCAGAAAGTGAATGTAAATGCAAGGCATGCTATTCTAGCAGCTTTCTCAGTACATAAGAGCATAATTAAAAGTGTCCCGGATTTTGGGCCTTCAGTCCTCATCATTTGGCTTTGTCACAGTTTTTTGTACTCAAAGGGATGACAAAGTATTTTGTTGTTGGTAAGGTCTATCATGTTCATGAAAGATGAAATCAAGGTGAAATGGTTGCATCCCTGTTTGTAAACTTATCCAGAACACTTGATACAGATTCACATTCCATATTATTATCTAGGTTCAGATAAATGGGCCTCACAAACAATACAGTCAATTGGTTTAAAAGTTACTTTAGCCGCTAAACACAGTGTGCACACAGGCCAGTGAGCTGCCTGTTCCTCAGGAATCAACAGTAGATGTACCACAAGGTTTAGTGTTAGAACAATTACTTTCTTCTAGTTTTATAAGTAAACTGCATATACCATCTATCCCCTAAAACATAATCCAATACGCAGACGATTCAGTACTAATATGTGCAGCCTCTTTAGTCAAAGAGCTCCAAGATGACCTACAGCAGTCCTGTACAAAAAATCATTTTACAATCTAAACTACTCCTAAATCCAAAGAAAACTAAGCTAATGGTATTTCCACCTCCAGCCCAGCAATCAAACTACCGTGACTTAATAAATTATCAGTCACTAATAGTGCTGAGCATAATAATTGACCACAGATGAATATTTGATTAGCATATCCAATATACTGTTTAAAAACAGCCATAAACTACAACTTATAGGTTCTTAGGTAGGTACTAGGCTATTGGCCCTAGGGCCTATATAAGTCTAGCCAAAAAAGTACCCTGGCTTTTGCCACCCAAGAAAATTATTTTCCTGTGCCCCCGTCGAGCAGAGCCACAGAGTTGATCCCCGGGATGAATTTCCTATTTCCCATCCAATCATCAAGATTTTTCTTGAAGAGAGCTTTGTTTAATATAGATAGGTAGTTTGTTCCAGAGTATGGGAAATCTCTGGGACAGGAATCTATCCCTCCAGCATGTTCTGTTTATTGTGGTGACAAGGTTTAGGTCCCTAGAGTGTGTAGCTCAGAGGGATTGGGATTTCTTTAAGTGGAGCATGTCCAACAGCTCCGGGTTTGACATAGCTTTGTATGTTTGGCAGAGATCAACTCTGAGTAGGCGATATGTGACGGAGTAAAGCTATAGTTTTTTTGAGACGGTCTGCGTAGGGCATATGTTTGAGGCCAGTAATCCTCTTTGTGAGGTATTTCTACGGCCTTTCTAGTTGTTGTAGATGTGTTGTGAGTACATACCAAAAGGGGCTTTGTACTCTATAATAGGTCTAATGAGTGATGAGTGGAGGGGAACAATGACCTCTTTTTTCCTGGATGAGAAACCTTTTGTGATAGGGTGTGCCACATAGAAGGATTTCCTGACTACTGTGGCAATGTGATTATCAAAGGAGAGACTACTGTCCACCTGTGTCCCAAGGTCTCTCATCACACTTTTGGTGTTAAGTAGACTACCACCTATGTGGTAGCTCATAGGTACAGAGTTTTTACCAAAGGGGATGACAATGTACATTTTGACATTGAGCTTGAGGCCATGGCTTTGACACCAGGCATCTGTCTCAGTGAGGCCCTTTTGGAAGATGTCCACATTGTTAGGAGTTTTGATTATGGCTCCTAGTTTGCAGTCATCTGTGAACTTCTTCAGCCAAAGACCTTCTGTGTTAGCCTGTACTTCAGAAAAGTAGATACCAAACAGGAGAGGACCCAGGACTGAACCCTGTGGTACTCCACTTGCCACTGGTCTGAAGATGGATTTGGAGTCTGCTACTTTCAAAGTGTGGGTTCTGTCAGTGAGCCAGTTGGCAACCCATCTTGTGACATAGGGATTTATGCCTAGTTTAGTGAGTTTATCTATAATTTTAGAGTGGGGGATGGTGCCAAAAGCCTTGGCAAGATCTAGATAGGCTGTGTAAACCACCATACCCTTGTCTACGGCTTTGGTGACTGCTTCAAAGAGGTCTATCAGGTTTAGGAGACATGATCTGCCTTTTACAAACCTGAACTGGGTGGGGTCCAGAGTTTGAAGATTACCAATGTCTTTGTTTATAAGTTCCATGATGATACATTCCATAGCCTTGCAGAGCAGGCTCATTAGGCTGATGGGGCGGTAGTTCCCAGGGTCCATGGTGGCTGCCCCATTGTGGAATGGGATAATTGTCGCTGTGTGCCATTCAGTGGGCACAAAGCCTGAGGTGAGGCTATGATTGTACATGGTGCTTAGGTGGGGTGCCAGTTTATTCTGTAGTTTGTGTAGAACTTCTTTATAAAGTCAATTTTTTTCTATCAGACCTGACATGTAGGACTGTCACCAGCTATTTATTAAACTAGTATTTAGCTCACAGAGAACTACATTCACTAAATGAATATTTAGTGTTTATTCAAAAATGTAAAAAATGCAATGGTGATTGCATATGTGTATGCTGCAGAACTGTGAAACTCTGTCCCAGTGTACATCAGAAATATCTCATCTCATTTATTACGTAAAAGCTTCTTGAAAACTTACCTGTCAACAAAATGGTCCTGCAATTGTAACATCCCCATTGCTATGCCCCTTCTTATTCTCATATTTTCCCAGCTAGGTGCTAAAATTCCAGAGAAATCATACCCATCAACAAACAATCCTGCTCTTGTACCTACATCTTAATAAGCCCATTCCTTATGTAGCTAAATCAAGTCACTCTAAAATCCTCACACTTTCTCACCTCTCTACATGTCTCATGTGAATAACAAGTTGGATAAAACTGGCATATGCCTCATTTGTTGTCTACTTGTTAAAATCTCAGTGTGAGCTTATACATAAACTGTAAAATGATGTTCAATGTTCTTCTTTTTTTGGAGGGGGGTTCCTTTCTTCATATAGACACCTGTCTCAGTGCCCCATCTCCAAAACTGAGTCTACTGGCTGTTCCAATAAACCCCCCAGACTATCACCGATTTTTTGGCTGAGGCCATCAAGGACCTTAAGGGCATCCTGAGGGGTAAGTGCTGTCACTCAATCAGCTGTTTCTTTTAAATGTGACCTACTCTTGCCCGCCTCCTTCTTGATGCCTGTGGTTATGTCTGAGGGATGAGTGTGCAACGGGGGGGGGGGGGTGGCATTGTGCCATATCTCTCTGCCTCCATAGCAGCTCAGCTATGTCCACCCTTTGCATCCTCATTGGATTTATCGTATGATGTCACCATCTCCCCTTCAGGACATTAACACCAATCCCTCCCTGCTGCTCTGTCAGTCACCCAAGCCACTAATTGGTCCTGGGTCACCTGGGCTGTAGTCTGGGCTTCATTCCTTTACACCACTGTAGCAGCTATGCTGAATGTTCTTTAGATATGTCTGACTTTAGCATGCTGTAAATACTGTATAGTGCACCTAACACAGTGATCAGCTGTTTAAACTATATATAGTTAACAATAACTATAACTATACAACTATGTCACTATGTATAACAGTGTTAGATAGTGTATTTTATTGTAAGCTCATGCTAACTGCCTGTAACAAAGTATGTAATGTGGAGCTTTTCTTCACAGGCCTGAGCTGAAAAGAAGCTTTACCCAGTCAAACTTTCCCAGGAATCCAACCATCCATCATCCATAATCCCTTTTTCAAATTTTTTGCAAATGGGGTTGGGTGTCACATTAACAATGACTATCAGCTTTCCTGATTATCAAAAGCAAATAAATAAATGCATAAAACAGATTAATTAATAAGAAGGAGATTGGGGGTTTTAGAGTGTACTAGAGATGTGAGTGCTGATAGGTCAGATAATTCTTAGAAGGTAATGAATATGCTAAAAAATAAAAAAAAATGGATGTATTGCTGATTTTCTTTAATGCAGTTATTTAGTACGTAGTCAGATGATCTCTTTCTTCTCATGATATCATTAGACTTCTGTTGTCATTTTATGAAAGTTATTTATGATAACATTTAAATTGTATTATGTGCTTAAACAGCGTACACATGGTGGTGATTTGATTTAAATCTGATCTTCCATATTTTCATCTAAGATGACAGATCACTAGGCTATATTGCTCACTGTTAAATTATCATTTTTATGAACATTTGCTGACATTTTACAAAAGAAGAAGCAAATTACTGCACTGTATAGTGGACTGTTAGTATTTTATGTGCAACTTAGTCACATGGATTAACTAATCTGCTTTTGCACTTCAATGGAATAATGAAATCAGTTGCCTAAGTGTGTTGGCAAACAGTTTATTCAAAAATGTTAAAACAGAAATACTGGAATACTGTATGTTTTCACAGTACTTGTATCTTGTAGATTCTAATAGTATGCAACCTGCATACCTCCCACAAGTGAGGATTCTTTAACAATGGCACTGAAATAGCATTGTTGCACCGAGTCTGTCTTTAATAATTAAAAACAAAACATCTTTTAGAGATTTCAACTAGATGTTATTTTTTTTATAATCATCACATAGTTTGTTAGGCTATGCTGAAGGGTGTTAAACAAATGAAAAATGAAGCCACTTGTAAATATGAATTCACAAGCTATTGACATAAGGTGCACCGAGCTGTGAAATGTCTGTAAACACCTGAATAGCAGTTAGCAATGGTCATATGATGTTATTGTTGGGATGTTCCAGTCTATAAGCAGCAACTCTCTTATGTGAGCTAACTTGCTGTCACATTAAGTGCAAATCCCTCCAGACAAAGAATATACTACAGGGACCACATAGTCAGAGCGGACTGTGGGATTTATCATTCTGATTGCTAAATCAAATATGCAGTTAATTTACTGTTGTTTTTCCGTACCCACTAGAACTCAGAAATATAGCTATTTATTGGAAATACTACAAGGACCAAACCACATAGTCTGAGAGGTAATCAACAACTATTCCAACAAAGAAAAAACAAAGGTTACGCTGTAAAAAGATGTAACAGAGAATGCTCTTAGTTCCAACGCTTTATTGCAAGAAATAATTTGGACATTAAGCACTTTCATCCACACAGAATGTGGACTTCCTCAGAATGAGATTCTGGTCTTTAAAAGAAGAAAATAACATAAAAAGTACAGATTTTAAATGAAAATAGGTGGGAGGCTTCACCCCCCCCCACACCTCCCAATGTAGGGTGCTGTGCCCCCCCAACTATATATACCAACTCCAGGGTTGCACGACATTGGGGAGGGGGACAAATCCCTGTTATTTGCCTTGAATACTGGTTTTCGATCAAATGAAATTTCGATAAAATGGGTTTAGGTCAAATGGTCTTTTGATCAAATGAAGTAGACCCATATATATATATATATATATATATATATATATATATATATATATATATATATATATATATGTGTGTGTGTGTGTGTGGCAGATCATGGCACACCTCACCTCATCCAGAAAAAAAGAGGTCATTGTTCCCCTCTACTCATCACTCATTAGACCCATTATAGAGTGCAACGCCCCTTTTGGTATGTACCTCACAAGACATCTACAACAACTGGAAAGGTTGCAAAAATACCTCACAAAGAGGATTACTGGCCTCAAGCAGATACCTTACGCAGACCGACTCAAAAAACCCCAGCTTTACTCCATTGCATATCGCCTACTCAGAGGTGATCTCTGCCTAACATACAAAGCTATGTCAAACCCAGAGCTGTTGGACATGCTCCACATAAAAAATCCCAATCCCTCTGAGCTACATGCTCTAGGGACCTAAACCTTGTCACCACAATAAACAGAACATGCTGGAGGGATAGATTCCTGTCCCAGAGACTTCCCATACTCTGGAACAGACTACCTATCTCTGTCAAACAGAGCTCTTTATTAGCACTCTTCAAGAAAAATCTTGATGATTGGATGGGTAATAGGAAATTCACCCCGGAGATCACTTATGTGGACCTGTTTGACAGGGGCACAGGAAAATAATTTTCTTGGGTGGCGAAAGCCAGGGTACCTTTTTGGCTAGGCTTGTATAGGCCCTAGGGCCAATAGCCTAGTACCTACCTATGAACCTATATATATATTTGATGTTATATGTTTTATATATATATATATATATATATATATATATATATATATATATATATATGTGATGTTACATGCAATGCTAATTTTCCCTTAACTTTTATTCATATTTTTTAGTTTGCTCTACCTATGTAGCTGTATGGGGCTAGTCATAATATGCTTTTGTTTTTGGTTAAGCTTAATCTTTCCCACAATGCATTGTGTGTGTTCAGAAGCAGACATTATGTTGCTCATCATTCATCAGGATCTTCTTAAAGTTCATTTATAATGGCAGTTCAGACTTTAGGTCTCTATTCCGTCATTGAATGAAAAATTCATTGAACCTCTGTTCATTGAACTTAAAACTTTAAATGTTCACTTCAGTGAATGTTCAGTCATCAAATATTTTATCAAGGGAATGGAGTTGGTTGGTCACCATTAGGAAATTTGCCCTTTTCTCCATTGTAGCATGAGCTCAGAGTTGGTATATGTATATATATATATATGTATATATATATATATATATATATATATATATATATATATATATATATATATATATGATGCAGCCCACACATTGAGGGGTGTGGGGGGCATAGCCCCCCACCTGGGCAGGTTTAATATACTGCGGTGTGTCTTTTGGTATGCATGTTGGTCAGCTGTCTATTTTCCCAGGGTAAAATATTTTGATGATTGAATGCTCACTGAAATGGATGTTTGATATTTTAAGTTCGATGAACGGAGGTTTGATGGATTTCTCATTCAATGACTGAATATAGACCCCAAAATTTCTGGTCTGAGTGTCATTTTTAATATATTCCAGTGATTTTCACAGTCTTTGTTTAGCGCCACACATAAACCTGTAGCACACCCACACTAAGATAATGACCCCTTTCTTACAGCTACATAAAACATTTAAATTACTTAAATTACATGTTTTTTTGTTTAGGCTATCATTAGATTAGATTAACTAAAGGGATTTTATCTCCATTCACTTCCTCTGTCATTGATTTTGGATTTCCAGAAACGTTAGCATCATCCAATTCTAATTCTACTCAATAAAAAAGTTGTGAATTGTCAGACTCATTAGGTTTATAAGATCAATGGAAGGGAAATAATTAAGTGCTACAAACTGTATGCTAGATGAGCTTTTTATGTGCCCAATAAACAAATCAATCAATCAGTTAATGAATTAATTAATAGACAGTATGTTGCAAGATTCAGGGTGATAAATTTCAAAAGAAAGTATTGAGAGATTTTAGAATCATGTTGATTTTTCAATAACACATTCCCTGATTACCAATACCCTCAAGAAATTTCACTGAAATCTTTTATTTTTTTTATTGCCCACCTCTAATCACACTCTCCAGACTATATAACTGCTCTGAAAATGCACAACAATAGAGAACAGAAAAAAACACTATTGCTGAATGTGATTTCTGCAAAATATATTTGGACTATCGACATTTGTTTAAAAGCCACTTGATAGATGCTCTAAGATTTACTGGGGCCATAAGATACTTTTGTCCTGTTGCAACGATGGTGAATTATTAATTTTATAAATTTAATATCTGGAACTGCTCTTTCCCAAGGGCATGCTCATTTCTTATTTAGAATTACATGTACTCTGCAGAGGGGTGTTTTTTGGTGTAGATTCCATTAACTGGTGCCATGACATGACAGTAAAAGAAATATAACGTCACAGAACAGACACGCTGACAACAGGAATATTTAATGAATAAAGTCAAACATCTTTATTTAAGTATGTTTCTTTCCAAGTATCCTTTCTATGTCTTTGTTCTTTCCTTTCCTTTTTTTTTTGTCCACTTTTCAGTTCTATCATATTCATCACTATGGTTGTCATAATGACTTCTATCTGTTTACTGATTTCCTCTTGTTTACTTGGAATGATACTCTTTTCACTAGAGGCCCGGGAAGAAAAGTTCCAGTAAGTGATTTCATTGAAGGAAACACTCAATATATACATGTGGTACTTAGTAGAAATTTTTACACAGACTGAGGAAACATATAACATTTAGTAGCATATTTTACATAACATGAATAATAACATGTTGAAAAACTTACAGGTGACTTTACATAGCATTTTATAGATTATCTGAATAGTGGCTTTCATGAAAATGTCACAGAAAATGTATTGTAATATGACATGCACCTATTTTCAGAGGTAATTACAAGATTTGGAAAATAGCATTTGAGCAGATGTATTATTTACATTGAGAATTTCTCACAGGAAAGATGTTTATGATAGTGTTCTAGCTACAGAATGTATTTTGTTATGGGGAGAGGAAGGTAGTCTGGTTATATTTTTAACAGCTGCATTTCTAAAGAGAAGTATGATTATACTGAGTATGGATAATGCCATGATAGGGGGCTTAGTCTAAAAAGGTACAGCATAATAGTTCTTTGTAGAGTCTGACAGGCAGCTAGCTAGAGAGATTCATGTGATTTTACATCACTATTAGGAAATACAGAAGATAATGTGGCAGCAATGAGTACTGAACATTGTATTATTAGAGGGTGGATTTTACCTGGGGGGGGGGGGCAAGCTTTGGCAAATGCATAAGCTATTAAGGTGACATTTTAGGCTTATTTTGAAATTGTGAAGGATAGTAGTTTGTTTTATTGCAGTTTAGATATCATTCCAGTGTTTAGATATAATTACAGAGGAAAGGGTTTTACCATGGTTATTATAAGCTTTGCAAGTTAAGTACTGACCCTTAGATCTTAGATGTCTACAGGGCGTATGGCATTGGCTTAGGTTGGCCTTGATTTGGATCAATACTTGTTGATATACTTGATCCAGTACTTTGAAGGCTATTTTTAGTTGTGCCAAAGTAAGTGGTTAGGAAATTCTTGAGAGTTAAATTAGTAGCAAATTAGGCGATTTTGTTATAGCTGTGCTCTAGTTTGGATAACTACACAGACTGCAGACTTGTGACGACTGCAGAAACATACAGTAGACTGGGTAGTGGAAGGGATATTGTAGTGGCTGTTGTACTTTGATTAATTAGGCAGAGTTTAGCCCTGTAATAGCAGGCACATTTCCAACTGGTCTTCTGGATGATGTATTTGATGTGATGGGCACATTTAAAATTTTCACCAATGATCCCCCCAGTAGTCTTTTGTATGACTTTCTTAGTCTTAGTGTTATTAAAGGATTATTATGTTTAGTGCTAGTATTTGTGATTATTGTCATCTAGAAGTTATCGGTTTTGTCTTTTAAGGGTGAAAATCTAGTTAAGATTGTTGTAACATGGTTTCTATGGATAGCAAAGCTTCTTGTGTTATAGTCTAGTTTGGGTGAATGTCTCCAGTTATAATAAGCTTGGTAGCTATGGTTACTAGTGTTTGGAAGAATGCTGATATATGCTTATGAAACTTAAAAGCAGTATTTGTATTTTTTGGGTTTAGTTTAATATGGTGTCGTCTGTATGAGGTGTGATGGAGTTCTGTTTTTAAGATGGATGCATATATTAAGATGGAGTAGTCAGGTGTAGAGAAAAGGTAGATGTAGTTTTGTGAAATGTGTGAGGGGAGACTACTTGTGAATGCTATTTTGTTAAGTGAGCAGCAGTTGTTAGCAGAACTAATAACATACACTGTATTGATAGCATTTGTAATGGTTGAAGGGTAGGGGTTGGTTATAAGTTAATGAGTTAATATGTGTGTGGTAATGGATGGATGTTGTTAAGGTTAGTGTGGAAATGTGAGATATTGTACAATTGGAAACTGTATAGGTAGTGATTGATAGATAAGTGTGAGTGGGAGTGGTTAAGTTTAGAATAAATTCAAATGATCGGGAGTGAGTGGGAATGATGTCAGGGTAGGGGAGCAGAGTGAAGTCCATGCACAGCAAGGGTGGAAGGGAGCAGGCAGAGCTAAGTTTGATGACTGCACAGCAAGGAAAAATCGGTCACTTAGACTACCAGGTACTGTGTAAAGTATCTATGCAGCTGACAATTTTGTAGAGTAGGAATTCATAGACAAATAGAAACCTTATGCCAGGAGTGAGTATGGAGTGACAGAAATATGGGCAAATGTACTGGGGAAAGAGAAGACTGAGTGAAACAATAATTCCAAACTAGAAAGTATTGAGTTTAGAGAGAACTCTTGACAAACCCCTGCATTTTTATTTTTGCCCACTGCATGTGTTTCCTTAATTATTTTCTAATAACTAGCTTTCCAGTTCCTTCCTCCTATATCATTTTCCTGTTTTCTTGATTTAAAACCTTTAACTATATGCTGACTGTTGTTCTTTAAAATATTTAATTCCTCAGTGAACTATAATTTACTTAGAATTTTTTCTGCCTTGAGGTATCTGTTTCATACATTAAAAAATTATAAATATTCATACAGTACAAGCTGTATCAAATTTATGAAATACCTATCACACTCCTGATTCATTACCCTTTTTTTCAGTAACCATCTAAAATATTATCTGTTGTACTTGTTTTATGTCATTTGAATTTAATTTATCTGTCATATATGCTAACTTCCCTTAATATTTTCAATCACATTTTAAACTATATTTTGCTATGATAAAAAAAAATATTTCAGAGAGGTAGTCACTTTCAAATCTTCCATTGCTTTCAAGTTTACGTATTTTAACCATTTATCACTGAAGGGAAATTTTCAATTAATGAACTGCCATTCTTTGTTATAATTTCCATTTTGTTCAAGTTAGTCATTCCCATTTAATATTATTAAAATGCCATTTTTGGTTTTAGTAGTATCTCTCCTGATAACTTAACCTTTACATCTTGCAAAGTCTGCCCTTAACTTTATCAAATATTCTTGTAATTGTAAACATATTTTTGCTAATGGTTGGATCTCAGCACATTTTTATCATATTCTTAGCACTTGTAATTATTTCCATTTCTACCCGCTGCTTTTCCACTCTTTCTCCATTGCTAAATTCGCAAGGGGTATCCACGTTATGAATTTCATATATCTTGAGCATGTCTGATGCCCCTTTGTAAAAGATTTGAATCACTTCCTAGCCATCTGAGCTAAAGTAATGAGGCTCACCTTTGTTCTTCCAAGAATGTCCTTATCTTTGCTAGTTTCAGATCCAGAATGCTCAAATCCTTGAATTGCTAAGTTGTTAAAGTTTGTAACCCATGTTTCTTGTAAATTACCAGTATCAAATATATGTATGCATTCCATAGTCAGTAACAAGATTGGTTTCTCATCTTGCCAATGCATATTTTAGATACACATAATATAAAAAAGATCTATATTTTCATTTATCCTCCCTCCTAATATTTTAAAAGCAATAATGTCAAAAATAAAATAAAAATAACTTTAATCATTTTGTAAGTACTTTTGTCCCTTAAGCATTCTCCATCAGACTCTACAGTCACAGTTGTTATTATTTTTATTTTAATCTTCATTTATTTACAACTGGATTTAGTCTTTCAGTGGCCTTTGACAGTAGTGTCTCTCAAAGTTTCCATACACCACATGCCTGTCTGAGATGAACTTTCTCTTTCTGGTCTCCTTTAACTTCATATTACTGGCCCTGCTCCTCAGTGCCCCATGTCCATGCCAGGTCTACTAGCTAATCTCCTACTCTCTCAGACTTATTTTAGTATTGCTGGGATGGGCGTGGATCCTAAGGGCATCCTGGGGGCTCAGTCTTCTCTGCATCTGTCTTTTTTTTCTTTTATATCCTGTACCCACTCCCCTTTCATTGTCTTTAGTGCTTATCAACTACATCTGAGGGAAGCTCTCCTTATTCATCCACACCTCCCCTTAGGTAACATCATCAACGAACACCCTTTCACCGGGAAAGGGCATGCCCATCGCTTCCTGCTGTTCCATCAGTCACCTGAGCCACTAATAAAACTTAATTTGGGTGGGCCATAGGTAGGAATGTATCTTGCTATACCATCAAAGCAGCTGAGATGAACCGTCTTGTTGATTCTCCAAGATAATGTAGTTAGGTATTGCTTTTTGATTTAAGGAAAAATTCTGACACTGTCATAATGTTCTGTGTTTTCTTATTATCATTCCTCTCAACCTAATAGCCAAAGAATTATGCACAAAGCCTATAATAATATCGAGAAGAAAAGCCCAAAAATCCAAGGCAGATTTCAAATATTTTCCCTGTGAACTTAGGAATTTGATAGAATATTAGATTTTGAATTGGTATGCATTTCCTGAAGGGTATGAAGTCTAAGGTTCAAATGTCTGTCATCACTTAGTGATGTAAATTCTCAATAATTTGTCAGAAAACAACAAAAAATGTATAAGGAATAGACCAAACTATTTGGCAAAAATATGGACATACTATGATAATTTGAGCAGTTGAGAGCTATACTTATTATTATATATATTTCATGTAAGTCAGGTGAGAAGAACAGAGCAACCCTTCTTGTTTTATTGTTCTCTCAGTTGCATTTCCTCCTGTGTTCATTATTTTCTCTGTCTTTCTCTTTTTAATATAGCTGTAAAGTCCTGTACCTGTCTGTAATTAATATTCTTCATATCCCTTTTATTGTTTAAATAGTGCTCAGTATATCAGTGACTTTACATATTTTATTGCCTAATTATATTTTCCAATTCAATATTTTTCACATTTTCATATAGTTTTAAATCACATTTTCCACCCATCTAAATCCAAAATTATGCAAAATATGACATATGTTAACAGTGCACATTATCTACAGAAATGTATTTTATATCTACATCTAAAGATGTTTTATTTTTTTACAAATCATTTACTTTTTGAAAAAAAGACTGATGACTTCAACAATCAGTATTGTACAACACTTGTGGGGTTATTTTATGAAAAGTATTTCAGGAAGATCAATAGACCTTCCTGATTGTTGACCTTATAACATCTCTTCTTATTTCAATATTTTGTTTTTCTTCAAATTTTTTTTCCTTTATTCAATAAAGTGACTCCATAATTTCCAAATGTATAAATAATCCCATTGTTTTGTAAACCATTTAATTTTTTTAACAGCACTTGGTCACTTTTTTACTCTCCTCTCATTATTCTTTTTCCACCATCAGTGCTGCCAAATTATTCACTATTAAACAGAAATGAAACTAAGTAAAATGAGAAAACTGCAGAATCACAGAATTATGTAAATAATCCCTAAATATTTATGCATTGTATGAATAAGATAATATCTTAACATTTGCAGGTATATTTAAAGTAGGAGGATTTCCAACCTATTTAATTAACATTAGAAGTCTTACTATAAATAGTTCCATAGATTACAGAAACTCATTTCTTCCATGATTAGGGATGGCTTTACTTGTCAGTCAAGATTATGCTTTCTTTGATGTATTTTGATATACTTACCATGTTTTGATGTGTGTTTTTTTTTTAAACCTAATCCATGCAGAATGTGCACACTGCATTTATCTGTAAAGAAACACATTGATTGATTAATATAGCATGACAAGCAGGTTAAACTTGGTTATAAGATATGTTGCAAAAGTGAGATTCATTAACACTGACTTCACTTTCACAAACCCTATTAAAGTAGTCTTCTGACGTGAATTTGGATTCAGTACATCATAGCATTCTTATGAGGAGTGGCAAAGTTTTTCCATACTTTTGTGGGAAGTTGTGCATCTTGGGGGTCCATGTTCGGCTATTGATAACAAAAATAACGTGAATGGCTAAATACCAAATGTTAAACATCGGAAGATGAAATTAGTGAACAACTGCTTCTATGAAAATAAATTAATTGAATAGCCACAGTTGGCCAACAACCAGGAAGTAAAATGACACATCCTATCCCCCTCTGAAGTGCAATCTTGGAGTTGGTATATACATATGTATATATATATATATATATATATATATATATATATATATATATATATTTGGGGGACTGTGGGGGGCAAAGCCCCCCCACCTTGATTGGTTGTGTTTGTGATGTTGGACATCTATGGCCATTCAATTAATTTATTTTAATTGAAGTAGTTGTTTGCTTACCTTTTGATGTTTCATGTTCATTATTTAGCCATTCACATTTTTTGTTTTGTTTCTGATAGCAGAACATAGACGCTGCTTCTTGTACCCTCCCAATTTATATCATAAACTCTGAAAGCAATTCTCTCAATGCACCAGATTCAGATTTCTGCAGCACGCACACACACACACACACACACACACAAACACACACACACAAACACGCACACACACACACACACACACACACACACACACACACACACACACACACACACACACATAAAAATAGCAGGCTGGACAATCAGAAATCCAATTTTCCTCCTTTTGTGAAAATAGACTTTATCTGAGAAGTCTAATTTCAGTAAATCCCATTTATAGAAGTGATAGTTAATGAATCTGCCTCTGACAAAATTATTGACTATCATTGAACCTACCCATTCCATATTAAGAAGATTTTTTAATTATTAACAACTGTTAAACAATTTATCTAATTTATCTAAACTGATAGCAAGTGAATTCCTATTAAATAAATTAATCTGCAATGGCATATTTAAGGATTAAAAGGAGTGTAGAATACTGGAAATAAACTGGAAATAAGTGGAATGATCAGGAATGAGGCTGGAATAAATATATGTATCTGTTAATTACCCAGAACTGTGCTGAACAGGTGCCAGTCTCTCCTTTATGTTCCAAACCTTCTTGCACCTTTCAGAATAAAGGCCTTAATACACTGTAGTTCAGTTAAGAATGTTTTATTATGTACAGTGGAGGAAGATGTCAAAAATATCCAAACAAAATCTTACTTTATCTGATAATAGTGCTGATAAACCAAAATACATTGAATTATAATGTCCATAGCTTCTGCATTCATTATATTCAGAATTATTCCTTACTTCCTGAGTAATATAACTAATATTCTGGAATGCTGGATATTTGACCTGACTTCTGCACTCATTCTTGAGTGTCTGTACCTAACTTTTGAGGACTGCCCTGCAATGACGTTCTGCTAATCAGTCTGAAGTATCTCTCCTACCAAAACCCTGTAAATTTCCCGCAAGTTCTACATGCCTGTTTAACCTTGGTTCCCAAGCCTGTTTGTACTTAATATACTGCACATTCTGTTAGCACATTTTATTCTTATCAGTATTCTTGACTGAAGATTATTCATTTGTACTGAAACATTCCTTATATACGTTTGTTTTAATATAGGTGCATTTCTAGGCCTAAGTAAAGAGTATACTATGACAAACTACATTTAAGTGAAATCTAATCTCAAAATTCCCATTGAGACCCCCTAAACAGGTGTTTATTTTTGTAAAATATGAAATACAAAATGCAGACACAGGCCTGACCTTAAATTTTTAGGTGTATGCAAAGTTTATTTTGCTACTTGTATTTATGTTGGATTTATTTTAGAAGAAATTTCTCTGATATACTGAATTGAAATTAGCTTATGTAATTACTTTATAAATCTATTAATATAGTCTGCAAAGGATACTAGAATGATTACTAGAACTAATATAAAATAATTTTTCCTTAGCTGGTAAATAAAACTGCAGTCTTAATATTGACCGCTAGGTGACACTTAAGCATTTATTTTAAAAGTCTTTTGGATTGAAGTCTCTTTAAGATTTAATTATAACTATACAACTCTTTAATATTTTATGTAACAAGATCCATATAAACTTTCTTTTTACATCTAGAAATATCTCAGGGCATAATTACAATATAATGTATTAGCTTGTTTCTGTAAAGCTTTAGCTAGATTTGTTAGTGTTGACTAATAATCCTGTACATTTACCTTTTCAATCTTTTTGTGCTGTGATAGATGTCTGCATTTTAAATTTGTGTCAAATATCCAGTAAATATCTGTGTGCTGTAATTATAATAGTATATTTACTAAAACCTGTGCTTTCTGCATTTCAGATGAATACCTTTGCAATACCCTGTTTGTACCTTTTTAAGTTTCTCTCTAATGCAGAATAATGTGCACTGTATTCTGTAATAAATTAACAAATTAAACCTGACCTGTCATGCCTTAAGTATGTTTAGTAGCTATTACTGCTTAGTCTTTAGATATGTTAACTCGATAAGCCTGGTACAATTAATTCTGTCATTTTACCCTTAAAACTAATGCCTGAATAATGTGACGTGTTATGTAATTACATGTTGTAAACTGTCTGTTAATGCTGTTAGAAATGTATAACTGAGTGGGAATGTTATATTTTGAAATCTGACTGAAATGTACTGTACTGAACATTTAATATAACTGAGTATGAATGTCATATTCTGAAAATTGACTGAAATGTTTACTGAAGTGATACATATTTATACTAAACATTTGAAATAGCCATGTATGAATGTTATATTCTGGAAATTAACTAATTGCAATACTTTTTTTTCTGCCAGTATTATCTGAACACAGATAAAGGCATTAACTGAAATCAGGTATTGTTATACAATTGTTTGAAAATGTAACTTGAAATGGACTTTTCTTTAGAGAAATAAAACACATTTGCAACAATTTAATTAGTATGTACTGAATAATTTATGTAGTTAACTACATTTCATTTATATTTAAAGTACTTTGAAAAAAAACAGTAATCTTTACCTCTGGCTGTTATAGTATTCTGTCTCCTATAAAACATGTATGGGCCATCCCAGAACTTGCAAAATTGAAATAAACCTTACTCTATATTGTCCCAAGTCACTGTTGGGATATTGGAAAAGCCACACTAAAGTCCATCTTTTGCATGGATTACTCATACACTTGGGCCATCCAATTCTCTCCAGCCATCTGTGGTGCAAGTCTGGGTGGCAAATGTCATGATTCTTCCTGACTGTATTGAAAAAACATGCATTCTGGAATGCCAAACTGGAAATTATCCAAAAATTCAAAACTGACAATGTGTCTTTCTGTAGCAATATCTGGAAAGCACAAAAAAGCAGTATCAGGTCCTTAAAATAACATTTGTAGCTTCAACAATTATAAAATGATAGTATTGCTTGTTGCCCTGACTTTTTTACATTTCTCTGTATGAAATACCCCTATATTACTAATACATAAACTCTTGTAAGTCTGTAGCTAAACTGATAATGCACTATAGTGAAATAGACGTATGTTACTAATAAATGCATTCTTGTGACTCTGTAACCGCACTGATAATGTACTACAGTGAAATGGAAAGGCTGTAACTTCATTATTAAATCAAATGGAAACCTCAATGCCATTGATTTTCCCTGTCATAAACTCAAATGAAACTAAACTAATAATCTGACACTGTAGTAATTTATCAGCATTTTTGCATTGCTGCACCATATAAAATTAATCTTAACTGTTACATTTTTTACAGTTACTCTGTGAAGCTCAAATTATAATTTATTCGGTATACAGGTCTCCGCCCACTGCATTACATGTACTTGTTCTTTTAGCTGACATCATTTAACTTTTCAGTACTACCAAAAGCTGCAGGGATTTATCATTATTGTTTACAATTTTCTTGGATAGAAGTAAAAACTTTTACTGGATAAAGTTGTCAATACTAATATTTAACTGATCTTTACCATACTTTTTATGGCATATAGTACTGTGTTTAATTCAGCTCACTGAGCTGGCCTGTAATCTGATAACTCAGTTATATAAGTCCATGCTTCTGGTGTGCTCTGGTAAACTGTAATTTCATCATGAAATATATAAAATCTTGAACTGTTTACATATGCACACTTATTACTGGAATACTAGAATTGAACTGATCTGATTCTGGAACATTTCTTTTCTGTCCTTTACGAGTATATGAAGTTTCCTCATAATAAAATTAAACTGTATCCTTTTCCTGACATGAGATTTGAACCGGTGGCTTCAGTGACTCATAATATTTATGCTGCACTCATTTCTTGCATGGAATCTGAACTTATTTCTTGCATGGCATCTGAACTTTTTAACTATACTGTCACTTTTAAAAATATAACATTAACTTTAAATTCTTCATTCTGTAAAACTAGCACAACATTAATATCTGCAAATGCTCTTCTGTCTCTATCTCTATCAAGATATTTATGCGTTGCAATACTTTATTACCATAATTCAAACAGCTTAACAATGTCTGCTAAAACTAAACAATAAAACCAAAAAAATCATTTGCCAGGTCTGTAACTGTAAACCATTTATTCTGTGAATTTAACTTGACTGTCATTTCTGGTATACCATACCCAACATGTGCTTCCAGAATTGTAAATGCATATACCAATTTTAAATCTAATATTAGCCTAAACTGTTACCTTTTTTATCTTATTGGCCATAAAAGTGAACTGAAATTTCCTTACCAGTCTGTCTTTGTTTTTCTGAGAATAAGATACTGTTTCTGAAAATGTGGTAACTTGTCTGCCTACACTTTAGCAAAGGGAGCTGAACCAGAATTTATTTTGTCTTTAGTCCATAAACCTACATATTTCTGTACTAATTTGTTAATATCTGTAAATTAGCTACATAATCTGTACTCACAATTTCTTACAAGTATCATCTGTTCACACTGCTGTGCATTCTGTAGCATTTTTATTTCTCTATACAATCTTGTTACTGAAGTGTAAAATTACATGTAACTGTGATGACATGTACGTACCTAGAATAGTACTGTCGCACTCAGAACTGCTCACTGCTGTAACCTTTGACTCTTTAAATCCTAATAACATTATAACTGCACTTGTGTCCTCTGGTAGAGGTCAGTTTGTAACATAAATTGATGCATCTATATTAATCAGTATAGTGTTCCATAATTCCTTTCCTGTAAACAATGAATGACAGATATAGGTCATCTGGCTTGGGGTTGGACTGCCACACCTTTTATAGATATGCTGAAAATCCCTTTTTATATAACCAAACCATACAGTAGAAATGACACGCATACAGACCATTCAGTAAAAACTGCAAGAAAAACCAAGCCAAGCTAGAGTTTTCACTGTGTGATACCTCAAACCTCATGTAATGAAGATCCATGGGATATATGCAAATAAACCCTTTGAACATCAAGTGTTTCAGCTACATGGCTTCTGGATGTCCATGACATTTTCACATTGTAAATCATTTGCATATATACCATGGGCCTCCACTACAAGAGGTTTAAAGTATTACACAGTGAAAAACTCTAGCTTGGCTGGGTTTTTTCTTGCAGTTTTTTATAGAACTAGTAACAATACACTGACTTAAGTCATGATACGTGTTTCTTCTTTATTTTGCCTTGACATCTGTGTATCTTTTATGCTGGTAGTTACATTATCAATCTGATCAAAATCTGCACTCTGATCCCTCTTATCCCTCCTCAGTGCATTATCTGCACTGGCTTCTGGAAACAGTATACAAGAATGTATTACATTCCAAACACCTGCATTTTAAATGACGTGAACTTGAGACATTGCATTTGCCCTCCTTTTACCTCCACTTCCTCTCCCCTGCCCTAGCCACCCTGCCTGACATCATCTGATCATTGCTTTCCTTCTTCTGCAGGCTCTAGCTCACCCTTTACCCTCCCCTTCCCTCCTGACTCAATCTCTCAGACCTGTTATAACATGCTTAACTACCTCACTTCATCTCAACTCCAAATACATATCCAACTGACTTATACCTAGCTTCCTCTCACTGCCACGTATACTACTCACTCAGTCTCCTCTCTTACTCCTCTATCTTCCCCTTCCATCCCATTAGCCCTTTTAACGTGTTCCACCTTCATGTGGAGCTTCTGCTTTATATCTGCTTGAGTTTAGTGCAATATTTGTATGTATAAGATTCAGGTTTATAAGTTTGGAACAGTATCTGTTTGAGCTTAGTACTATCTGTATATACAACCTACCTTTATTCCTAGCCTTTAGCTAGATATTGGTAGATCTGTTCATTACTTTGTTTCATATTGTATGTATAGCTAATGTTTGCTGCAGTATGTATTATTTGCTGTTGTATGTATATTCAATTGTTCTTCATGTACTCTGCTGCTCATTTATTGTTCTGTGGAACTTTTCTCCCTGGGCCTCAACTGAAAAAGGACCTGTGTTCAGTTGGAATTTCCCAGTAAACAAATGTAAGTAAGTAAATAAATAAATAAATAAATAAATAAATAGGTTGCTTTGTGTTTTGTCTGGAAATCTGCATGTGATGCACATTGACTATGTTTAAGTCTGTATTTGCAATACTGCAGCTTAACTCTGTATTTTAAATTACACATGCTGTAGCATTTACACTAATTCCTGAAGACTGAAACTAGAATTTGTTACACTTTATATATTTACGTCAGAAACCATACTGACGTTAGAAGCTGAATGTATGATTGTTTCATGAGAAAGTGTGTCCATTACCACACTCATTACAGTGTGCTGCTATGTTTTAATTGTTTTGCTTCTAGAAAGATTTAATATTGTGGAACTAATAACACTAAAATGTAAATATTTCTTGAATACAGTTTTTTAGACTGCTTTACCCAATTTTTAACTTTAAAGCACGTATTTACTGATGCCTTTACTGTAGAAGTACTGTTTGACTTATCTATACAATTAATATTTACTGATTTATTTAAACTTTTCTGAGATTTACTGTCTGATTTAGTTAGAAAATGCATTGTAATAAAAATGAATGCTCACATAAGGAAGGTTGAAGTTGCAATGAGAAGGTGGCCAGGCTTTTTGCATGTTTTTCAAACTCCCTCTTGTAAGGATTTCCTTGGTTCCATGACACCACATTGGAAACAGGTCCTTTACAAAAAACATTTACCAACAAACTTCTTAGCTATTATATTTACTCTTGCTCCTTTATAATCCAATATGTTACCATTAAACACAGTACTTTTGTTTTGCCTATCAAGTCTAGCTGATTTAACCTCCTATCACATTACACTAACAGGCAAAAACACACTAATCCTGCCCCAAACCTCTACTCATAAAATATCAAGCTGAACAACATCAGCATATCTCCCCCTATCTTCAACAAAACCTCCTGCATCAAACCTCGTACACCCTACTACCTCAACTCCATACTCCCAAAATCTCCATGAGTTATCACAAGAACTTTGCTAAACTGTTAAAATACATAACCGACATAGTAACAAAACTTATCCTCTCTGGAGACATCCACCCAAACCCTGGACCAACAAATTCACTTACCAATGTATCCCACCAATTACTATCCAGACACTCATTTAATTTGATGAACCATTCCAAAAAACAACTGACCTACTGCTGTTGGCATCACAAATAAAATCCATGACCTCCATGCCACACTTTCTCTCTACATACCCCACACATTGTAAAAGCTGAGACCTGGCTTAAACCAGAAACTAGGGACGATGAAATTCTTGCACCAGGCTATAATATTCTGAGGGCAGACAAAAAGGCAAACGAAGAGGTGGTATAGCCATACTATTTAGAAACAACCTTACTGTAGAACCCATTAATCTTAACCCCCTTAACTTTGACAGGCCCAAAATGCTTTAAACAAAGCTAAAAATACATTTTAATAAGTATATAAATGTAATTGGATCCTATATCCCACCTGGAAACAATCTCGCCACTATGGAAAATATACTACATTGGGCCTCAAAAAATCTGCCCCAGGAAACAATTATCAGTAGAGATTTTAACATAGAATGTTCAAGTTACAACTTTCAAAATCCAGTTAAAAATATTAACCTGCATGTTTTTTCCCAAGCTATTTAAACACCAACCTGAATTGATAAGTCATCTAACAAACATTCCATCCTTGACTGGATACTAATAGGCCTCTATCATTCTCCTTTCACTCAGGCTGCCTCCAAGACAGCCTCAGTGACCATCTTCCAACCTTTCTACTCAGACAATGTATCAAACCAACAAACTTCCTCTCCTACAAACAAATAAGGAACAAATAAAACTTTAACCCCCAGAACTTTACCTCCTCCTTTAAACTTTGCAACTGGTCTCCACTCAAATGCCTACCCCTAGATGAAATTGTGAAATATTTTAACTCTACCTTCATTAATATCTTGAACAGCCATGCATCTCCCAGAACTACAAGAATTAAACCATGCTCCATGGCTAGTGGAAGAAACTAGGGCACTAATATTAGCAAGAGAAAGCCTAGGCACAATACCAAAATAAAAAGAATGAAACTTCCAAACAGACTTAACAGGAGCTTAGAAATAAGGCAAAAAGACAAATTAGACTATATACAAAACTTAGTACTATCACAACATCCAAACTATGCACCATAAAACCCCCAAAATGTTCTGGTCTACTATCAATAAGATCCTTCTACCAGGGAATGCCAGCACACCCCCTCCCACCACTACCTACAACACTGACAACATAGCCACTCAGTTTAATGACTACTTTGCCAAAACAATTCTAGCTGTATCAAATAACTGTAGCACCACTCAATTTCCAACCCTAACCTTCATTGAATAATAATAATAATGTCTTCTCTTCTCAACCCATCTCAGCAGACACAATAAAAATTGCTTAAAAGACTTAAGCCTACCACCCTAGCAGCTAAGTTACCTGCAGAGTACCTAAGAGTTGCTGCAGACATAATTGCCTACCCTATATCCATTCTTATTAGCAGATCAGTAACTAAATATCAGGTTCCTGCTATATGGAAAACTTCCCATGTTATCCTCTTACATAAAGGGGGTATGTCAACGGAATTGTCTAATTATCGCTCAATAGCCATACTTTCTTCCCTGTCAAACAAAACTATATGCATATTATAACCCACAAATCATGGACACAGCTGTTCTTTACCAGTCTACCAATCTGGACAGATTACTGAACACTTCCTCTTTACCATTATCATTTTAGTAGCTACTGTGACTAAACTCTTTATCTTAACAATATATTAAAACATTTGAAAACAATAAAATATTAAAGTGAATGTAAAATTAATATGAATTTTGATACTAAATGTATAAATTATATAATCAGTAAACACAATATTTAGATAACTAATTATACAATACCCATATTAAGGAATAATCATATTCCTTATAATGTTTAGGCAAAATCCACAGATGTCAATGACAGGATTTTTAGCAGTTTTCTAATTGCCTCAAATAACATTCAATTTGTTCTTGTTGATTAGAAATAGTTATATTCTGTACCCTGCTGTAATTTCTTTTTGTATACAATAGTACTTTGTATGTAAAAGGAATGTCCTTTATATTTTATGAGTTTTACTATATAAGGATTTCTATATATTCTGATATTAGTTAGGAATCTATATATTAATGCATCAATAACTACAACCTATAATAAATAAAACATGTTTTTATATATATATATATATATATATATATATATATAAGAAATGAATATAGACATAGTATACCATATATTTTTATGTTATATGTAAATGTATTCATCCTTCACTTCAATTTTATAACATCACTTCATTTTCTAAATAACTTCATGTTTTAAACTGTTTAAGTAAATTTAAAAAACTTTAAACATCCTGAAAATACTGAATTAATCACAACTAAACTACTAAGACTATATAATTTTGCATTATATTTTAACAGACACATTTGTAATAATGAATAGTTGGTTAAATAATCATATTATTATTATTATTACATTCTTAACTTGAGACAGAGTTTCAGGTAATCAGTCTGAATAACTCAATGGTACCAGTATCCCCAGCACAAATAGATTTTTAAATAAAATTACTGTAACTCCTCTGAAGTGCTGAGAGTTATTTTTAGCAGCTTCCATCTAAATAGCTGAATGTATTCTTAACTAGAGGAACAGTCTACCTTCAGCAATCCCTAGTAAACATTTCATGCTGTATATAAAAATCCTCCAAATAATATTGATACAATTAAATTAGTTACACTGCAGCTGAAATTCAAGACTTTGGCTGCAGATGTAACTGATCTGAACCATTTATTCCTATAATATACTTTCTGGCACATTTTTAAACATCCACAACCATTAACTTTAGATCTGCCATGCCAAATTCTATGAGAAGTAAATAACCAAACATTTATTAAAGTTGATATTTGCTGACTAACAATAAAATTATGGTGATCACTAATTAACAGGAAACACATACTTTTATCTTTTTATGTAATGCAGTGCATATGGCAGTTTGGTGTAGAAGTTTTAGACTTTACTACTAAACTTAAACCCTGCAATATTCCTGGGTTTCATTCCATTCAGCCACCGTTTGCCTACTTTTTGACAATAAGCAAATCAGTTAACAACTGCTCCTTGCCCCTCTGAAAATGGGCTATATATCCAATGAGCTTACCTACTTATTTTTTTTTCTTTTTCTTTCCCTTCATTTTAATTTGTAAACACGTTTCCAAAAAACCTTTCAAATATTGTCAAACTAAGAAAAGGTATCAAAGCAAACATATACTTTCCCTATTATTTCTATACCCAGCAAGGTGTTGTGATATAACAAAGAAATGTTAAATTCCATCTTGACAGTTTTCACAAATTTTCAGCTAACTAAAGGTTAAGAGGGAATATAATCACGTGCCAGTGTTGTGCTGTACTAAAGCATACAACCATTTGTAAACAAACCACAACCCTACACTCTTCACAAGTGTGTGAAACAGATAATATGACAAAGTCTGCATAATATAAATACTTCTTAAAATAATTATATAAACTTGTGTTACTTGAAAGTTCAGCCTTTTTGGATAAATGAACTGAAAAATCATAAAGGGACATTAACTTTATCTCATACCTGGACATACTTGAAATTGGTCTAGAAATCATATTTGCTCAAAATTTAAGAATCAGGACTTCTTGAGCACCAGATTACAACTGGGTGATCCTCAAAATGTGATCGAGTTGTCCTCTTAAAAATTCTGATCATCAACTAGTTGGGCTAGAATCCCTTACAATTATGTAATAATTTCAGAAGACACATAAAACAGTGAGCCAAAGCAATGCAGAAGGTGGCGTTCAAACTGAAACAAATACAGTTTAATAATACTTATGTAAGCACTTTCACAGTCATTCACAGACTGCTTCTTCAGATATTGACAAGTAATTACATTCTAAATGTATATAGTAAAAATCAAATACCAAGTAAACAATCTCATTCATTTAGAAAAAAATACCATAGCAACAATGTTGCGCTCTGTCAACTCCTTATAATTATCTAAACTTACAGTGTCTCACCTATATAAGCCATGCACATTAATATATTAAGAAAACATACAAAAACACTCAGAATAACATGTAAAAACATAAAAAAATAATTAAAATATGATTAACAAGCATCAGTGATAAAACTGGTGGTTCATTAAACACTGGTTATCTATCTAAGTTTTTAATTTTTAAAATAGGCTTTAATAGTACTTTATCATTCAGACCTTTCCCAGTGTTTGCCCTCGGTCTAACAATCCACCTAGTTTCTGAAATTTCTGTTATATTTTCAATATCACCTGCCTGTTTATTCAGCTTAACTACTTCCATAATCATAAATTTAAATTTATGTGTCTCATCACATTGTGTCATATGTTTCACAAGGTGTTGTACATATGTTTTCTTATCCTATCCTTGAACCTCCTATTCATTTTCCCCACATAATACGATAAACATTTGGTACAATATGCTAAATAAATCACATTGGACGTATTACAGGCTGGTCTAACTTTAAAAATGTACTTTCTCCCTGTATCAGAATGTTGAAACATCCCTGAAGTATTTATATATGTACAAAAATTACATTTTGAACAAAAATCCAATGACATCATTTTGTGCTCTGTATTGCTAAGGTAACATAACAGTCTCTTGCGGAATTTCTTATTTTAAAACAAAAAACTTGGCCCCTCCCCACTATTTGTGCTATCATTGGATCACTAGTTAAGATGGAAAAATATCTTTTCATTGTACTGGTTACTATGTTCACATCACTTGAATAAAAAACAGGCACACGAACAATCCCTTCTTCCTTATTTTCTGGTTCATCTTGCCTATTCAGCGAGTATCTTGAGTCAGAAAAATATGGTTTACCAATGGTAGATCTAAGATTGGGGATTTTCCCAAGAATTCTCTCAGTGTTCTTCTTATTATATCCCCTTTTCATGAACCACTCATACCCACAATGACTTTGGTCATCAAAAAGGATCATATATGAAGTCAAGCATGAAGCCATATGACAAATTATTTTTTCTAAACCATTAATACAGTCCTAAAAATAGCTCAGCATTTCCCCATCAGTCTTCAAAAAAAAAAAAAAAAAAAGTGCGAAACTGGATGGGTATAAAGCATATTTGTTCAATCTTCAAACTCAAATACACAAAGTGATGAATTTTCTATACAATCTGATGAAAATGATTTTGCATATCATGTTTTTCAAAACTACATTTGTGCATGACCACTCAGATGCCACTTAATTTATTATATTTTTAGCACTGACTACTCTATACAACACACCAGTTTAGTTAAATGTAATAGTCACATAAGTACACTCCATTATTTCCGCATTCATGTAGAACTGCCTGCTCAATGTGAACTAATGCTATGCTTTTGTACAACTAAAATGCATACAGTTTTTACTTGATAAAAATGAGTAAATAAATGTAACTACTGCAATAATTACAAGACCACGCAATAGTATTACTGCATACTTGGTATGAGAGGACATGAATATGGTAAAGTCCTCCAAGTCAGTAACAGAGCCCTCATATTACTACATTACATAATGAATTATATGTGCTGAGAGTATTATGTGTAAGATATCTGTAAAATCATCTCCATTCTTTAGTATTTATACTAAGCTACTTTACGCTAATAAATATACAACCTTATGACCTAATGTTAATAATAAGAATTAAACAATAAAAAGTATATGTAGCTACATTGCAACCAAATGAGAAATATTTGCTTTTACCCAATGAAAATGCCAAAGACATGAAGAAATGCAAAAAACATTCATTATACTCAAAGAAAATTATATTACCTTGACAACTAAGGATAATGCAAAGTAATTGTCACACAGTAATAGGTTCATAGGTTTGTACTAGGCTAATAGCCATGGAGCTTTTACAAGCCTAGCCCATAGAAGTGCCCCGGCATCATGCCACCTGATGTTAGTTCCCAATGCCTGTATCAAGTAGAGCTACTGGATTGATCCTTGAGGTGAACTTTCTATTTCCCATCCACTCATCATGAAGTATAATTAGATTTTAAACTATATGTTTATTCCTTGTTTTAACTCAATTTAAAGTCTCTTCTGTATTACTTTAAAGAAATCTAATGAAATAGTTCACCTTTGAGCTTTAGTTGTACTTATGCCAGTATGTTTAGTAGTTTGACCTGTTGGTTTCTGCTGGCTGTTGAAGCTGATGATGTTCTTTGGCACTTTGCCAATAAATGAGTTTAGAATTCTTTTTTAGTGTCTTCTCTTTTCCCTCCACAACTCTCTCCATGTTACTGATGCATGTCACACTAAAAATGTCACATGCACAACTGAAGTTTAAAGTCAGTGTTGCCAGGAAAAGGTTGATTAAAAGAAAAACAAAACTAGACCATATAAATTGACTCAACCACTCACAATAACCTTCAGTCACCCCATCAATAACAAACTTGAGTCCAAAGCAAAAATATATGTGTGTGTGTGTGTGTGTGTGTGTGTGTGTGTGTGTGTGTGTGTGTGTGTGTGTGTGTGTGTGTGTATGTGTGTAGTATAAGCATCTTTATACCAAAGAAAAAAAATGTTTCTCCCCACCACCCTAAAACTGCCTGGCAAAAAAAGAAGAAAGCTGTTTAGTTTACTGACAACATGCCTATATGTCACTTATATGAGTGATTTATTTCATTATTATTGAAATTATAATCAATAAAATAACTAATCAGTAAGGGAATAAAAGGAAAAACAAAAATGTTATGATGTACTGTTTCACTCAGGTAAGCCAGTATTTTACATGTAAAATTATTTGATGAACTATAATTAAAAAATGACATGTAAAATGGAAAAAAGAAAACATAACTTCCCATTCTGTCATTTATAGTGCACCCTTTTTACATATATACGAAGCTGTATTTCAAACAGATAGAGAAACAGTTCACAATATCAAGTAATGTCATTTGCTATTTAACTTCTTGCTTTTTGCTTAGTTTTCCAACCATTTTTCTCCTTTTCTCTTTTAATAGATGTAGCAGTCCAATCCATATATTCAGCATTTATTTTTAAGCAGTTTATTTCATTGAATAAATAAAGCTTCTTCTAATGATTCAAAAATGTTTGTTTCTTCAGGTAAATCACTTTAATCTTTGATGGGTGTAATAAATTAACTTTAATTCCATTATTCCTAAGTTCTGTGATCAAAGGAAAGTAAGCTTTCCTTTTACTAATTACTTTGAGTAATAGTCATTATCAACCTTAATCTGATTTTCCCATAGTTTAATAGGAGGCCCAGACTAAGAAGTTTTTTAATATTAAGTACTTTTATAGACTGGACATAAACTTAACAATGATAGAAAGTGGAGGAGTATTTTCTCTTTTTGAAATATGAAGTAGAGATTTGTGAGAGTTTTCAACTGAATGAACATTATGAAACCAACTATTTGGTTCAAAAAAATCAACTAGGTAGATGCCTTCACTTGTAAGTTCACATACTCTAATACATTCTTGTACTACCAGAGTCGCCACCCTTTCACTCAGTTTAGAAGGATATGATGTCATATTATGTGTTATATTGTTTTAATTTGTACCTCTGATGAATTCCTGTTTTGTATGATGTATGAAAGCACTAAGTTTTCTTATTTTATGAATAAAATGAGTAAATTTACAAGTGAATGCATTTTCTTCTAAATGTCGATGTGAATTGACACCACCTAGTTGATTTTTAGAACCAAATAGCTGGTTTCATAATGTTTGTTCAAGCATTTTAGTGTGTCCATATTTGTGGTTAATAGTTTTTAGCTCTTACAATAGCAAACGAAAGTTCAGGTTTTTGTGTAGCCATGACATTAGAAAGCTGACCGTATTGTTTCCTTCATATTTTTTAGGTATTCTATATGTTCTATTATTATTTCTTCTGAATCTGTTGTCCATGTCATTCACCTTCTGAATAAACAGCATTTTTTTTTAAATAGAAAGTGTATTTTTGATTCACATCTTATAATAATTGTCCTTTATGTTCATTTAATGTTTCTTCCATACTGGAGGTTTTCTCACTTTGTTGCTTTAAGAGATTACTTAAAGAGTCTATTTGGTTCTTGCTTTATTCTTTAAAATGTTCACTTTTTAGATCTAGTATGTTCATTTTGAAAGAAATATCTTGTATACTTGCCATCAATGACTGGATTTATTTTTTCATTAATGAGTCTTGTGTGCTATTCTTTGAGTAACACATTCTGTTGTTTCCTTATTTCTGGCAGTTAGTTGATTACTCTTAACAGGAGATTAATTGAATTTGAAGATTTTTTTTTTATATTCTTGTACCATCTGCTTTATGCAGTATGACTTGATTTTCTTCAAATTTATTACTTTTAACTACAAATAACATAATTTAAAATGAAGTTAAAGAGCTTCAATAAATTCTACTCTTATAGTGCCATCTTGGCCACACCTCCTTATCTGCAGTTTTGATCAATTTGAATTATAATAAGCTAACAAAATAAGTGCACCGAAAAATAATTGTTTTTGCACTAAATTTCAAAAGACAGTAATAGTAATCACCTAAAGCGGTAAAACAGACTATCCATACTTACACAGTTATTCTTATTATTCACAAACAGCAGAAAAATGATCACCGAGTGGTCCTGGTCCTTCATTCTTGGAATGAACTTTACAAAGTACCAGGTCTTATTGCCAATGAGACCATCTGTTTTACTTCAACCTGCACTGTTGCATTCCAAAATAAGAAGAAAAGCACCAGCAAGGCTTATTCATTTGTAGATTAAGCACAAAGATTATAAGTTGAAACCCCTTTATGAAGGATTTGAAGATATTGTTTAAATAAGTGATTAAATTAAGAGTGGTGCTGAAATTCTGTAAGAAGCATGATGTTTTATAAACTGTTATATTTGTATCCAGTGCCTTCTAGGGAGCAAAGGCCACATATGTATTAAAATATGAATTTCTTTTTAAATTAATTGATGAAAGACAGCAGTGAATATCTGTCTTCTTGTTAATAAATTCTTAACATTTATGGAAATCCCACAGCCAAACTCTTGAATAAGCCCATTCTACCACAAACTTGCTAAAATATTTTCACTGAAAAGAAAAATGACTGTAATGATACTGAATATGTAATAGCACTTAACCAGAATGACTGTCCAATATTCTAAATAAGTTATGAAGAGAGCATGCTGTGCAGATTGGTTTAGCTTTTTAAAACTTTTCATGCTTCCTAATGTTATCTAAAGTGGAAAAAAACGGTCTTTTGGAGTCTTAGTGCAAAGACAACATAATCTTTGTTTCTCAAGCCAAACTTTGTGTCAACCAACAAATGTCCCACATTGGAGAAAGTTTCCCAGCACTTTTAGTACAAAGGACTTTGACCTCAACTCACTAACTAAATGAAGTATACTAACTTCTATGTCATAATGGCTTGGGGTTCATTTTTGGGGGTAGACATTACCTTCACAGACTATAGCAAATGGATTTCAGAAACCAAAGATCTAATAACTGTAAATCAGTGAATACATGTGATGCATGTTGAAAGGTCACTCTATTTTCTTACCTCTTTAATTGCAGATATTTTAGATTTAGCGCTATATAGTGTTTAAAATATAAATCATTCATTACTTGTTTAAATTAAAAAATGCATCTATTTTCATATGTGCAAAGCCATATCATGGAATAAGCAATATTCATTGCTATTGTTATTCCTTATTTTATTCTTTTTTGTTCAGTGATGTGAAAAACATGAATTACATTATACAGTTTGTTTTGCAAATCTGCTTTATTCTTAACATTTGATATACTCTTTCAGTATTTTTTTAGAGCTGTTAGAGACCGATGAAAAAAATTGGTTTTACATATAGCAATGCCATTATTCTTAGTCCTGCTCTTTGAAAAAATACTTAAATATTATTTTGATTTCTTCGACATTATTTTGCAGCTTTTTCTTTAATATCATTAATAGTTCTCTTCTTACTTAGCCATTGTTGTTTCTTCTACCATGGCTTTATATACAGTATTGTTAGCAAAAGTTTTGTCTTTTATTTTAGAAGAATAAATGGTTGCTTTAACATTTAGGTCAGTAATATCAGTTCTTCTATATTCAATTTATGATTCTCATATCTATTTTTCATCAATATCTCAAAATAAACACCAGTTATTGCAGAATTTTTCTCAATTTTTTTTTGCATTTTATTTACTTTAGTTTAGTATGCTTCATCATAGTTAATATCCAAGGAATGGCATTATCTTTTTAGAGGTAATTTTAACAGTGTTTCTAAATTCCATATGTATGGTATTTCAACATGTTCTGTGTACCACTATGGCAGCATTACATTTATTCATCTAGGATGGATAAATATGAGCCATTTTGCAAAACAATGGACATCTAGATGTTATCCGGTTTTAAAATAAAGGTTCAAAATAAGTATTTGTTCTTATGTTTCCTGTGTGCTACTCATGTATAGATATAGCCAAGCATTCATGGCACCTTCTTGCATGGCCCCTCATCATTACTACCCACATATGGTAGCCTCATCATTCCATAACCACTACTAAGGACATTGTGTGCTTTAGAGACTCATTACTGCCGTAGAATATAGCCACTGCAAATTACTCTTGTCCCAGTCCCCCTCAATACACACATCACACCGAATGACATTTGACGACCTTAATTAAACTTTCATAAACATAACTTTGTTATCCAATATTTATTAATTACAAATGACAACACAATACAGCTGATTGAATTCCAACATCCACAGCCATGTATTATTAACCAGGACAGTATGACCTTGCTCATCCTGACCCAGTAAGCAGCGTCCATACCTCCAACTCACTTACTTATAAAGCAGCGTCCCACTACTCACTTCATTTACCATTTATTGAATAACACATCACACATATTTTACTTATGAAGCAGCGTCCCACTACTCACTTCCTTTATCACTTATTGAATTAACATCCAACCAAATAAGTAGCATCCTTACTCCTGTTTGCTTATTTATTTAGCCACCTTCAATACTCACTTCCTTTCCCAATTCATTGGAATGACCATCCAAAACCAGAGAGGGAACAAAAGACGGCACACCTTTCCCTCTTCTCCGCTCTATCCTGATCTGACAAATGACCACAATCCCCACTATTCCACTAAAAAGAGGGAGGGAGGTAGCAAGTTCACGCCAGAAATGTGATTCTTTACCCAGTTTCACTTGCATAAATCCCTTAAGCCCCTCCCTGATTATACATCATTTCCTCCCAATCATCCCTTCCTATTTAACCCTTACCTCCCCCCACCCTCTTTACTCCTACTAATATATTAAACTAACCCCACTCTGAAGATGTCCCAGGACAAATTGGTTTGTTACCGAACCTCATTTGTCCCATTCCCCTTCAATACACACATCACATCAAATGATACTACTCACTTCATTTACCATTTCTTAAGTTGCACATCCCACTTTTTTTACTTATGAAGTAGCATCCCATTACTCACTTCCTTTATCACTTATTGAATTAACATCCAACCAAATAAGCAGCGTCCTTACCCCTGTTTGCTTATTTATTTAGCCACCTTCAATACTCACTTCTTTTCCCAATTCATTGGAATGACCATCCAAAACCAGAGAGGGAACAGAAGAGGGCACACCTGTCCCTCTTCTCCACCCACCAGCCTAACAAGGCTGTTCCCCATCTCTCCAATAAACTTTCAGCAGCCTAACCACCATTAATTCATTAGGCCAAACATCATTCAGTATACCCTATCCGCACTAAGTAAAATGGATCAGTACATTCACCTCCTAAAGCCCTATCGCATGTTGTTGTTGTGTTAGGGGTCACCACAGCGGAACTCCGGTCCGCTAATGATTGACAGTCGATCTTCACGAACACCGAGGTGCCAGCTCGAGGTCCAACCTTCGACGAAGGCACACCCATTTACGCATGTCTTTTGAATGCCCACCCAACCGCGGTGAGGACATGCAGACTCCACACAGAAGGCACTCCCTGCACTCCAGCCAAGAATCGAATGGGAGAACCTCTTGCTGTGAGGCAACAATGCTACCGCTGCACCACTGCGGATGTATCATTTACCCAAACAACTGAAAACAAACCACTGATCCCTTTCCTAATGCCAGTGTAACAAACTGTAAATTCATAACCCAGTATAACCACTACACATGAACTAAATAATCTGTATCTCACAGCCAACAGAAGCCTCAAGGATTTAAAAGCCATTACCAGCCAACTGTACAACCAAATCTTAAGCCCCACGGCCAATAAAACTATGCAGACATGGCTGCCTACCTTCATGCCCGTTACATCCCCATTTTACCACCCAAATGAATGTAATAACCAATGAAATCCCTTTAAAGTCAGGACAGTAACAATCCTAACATCATCAAACTGTCCATTATAAACATAATATGCTTTAAGTGGCCATCATGGCATTAAACAACTAACCCATAACAGCAGCCTTATATAATAATCATCCAAGAGATATCCAGCCATTTCTCAAACTATCAAACTCCAAAAAACAAATGGTTCTGCCACCAATTCCACTTAAAACACTTGAAACTTGAAAACTTTCATAAAATATACGATGATAAAATACAATAAACACACTGACTCATAAACCGGATAAGCACTTTCGGTATAATACCTTTTTCAAATCCTCTCTCAAACTTTCTGATACAGCACAGCACATAAAGTCATCCTCACCTTTGCTGACAGTACCTTTTAAGGTCCCTCCTTGCTAAAACCCTAGCCATGACACAAAGAAGTAGAACATGCCAACTTCTGAAAACCAACAGCATGCCTTGCTTAAACTTGTATCACTGACGTAAACAAAGCACCCTGCACCCAAAATATAAAAATAAACAACCCTTAAACCTACAATGCTTCCAAAACCATCCCAATAAAATTTCTTCAAGCATAATTGAAATGGTTTGTGTAGTACTCCCATCTAAACCCTAACCTAGTATGAAACATTACCAACACCTACCAAGCCCTATGAACCATATCAGCTTCCTATCACCGGATCATGGTCCCTCTACCAACACAGTAACCTGAATAGATAATTGTAAATGCACCCCAAAAGCTCCACCCAAATCTGACCTGCCTAACTGCGTACTTACCATATTAACTGTAGATACTGCATATGAAGGATAATTTCAATACCAACTATTTATGGGAGTCAACTAGTGATTTCTATACAACCTATAAGCACTGTATGGGCCCAGTTAACTCTTATTCCAATGATCCTAAGAACATTTCCATAAACAGACAATACAATAAAATCCCCATGCATTCACTCTAACCCAAATAACAGTTTAAACATAAAGACATATTCCTCTAAAAATGCGACCTTGGCAACCCGTCCAATTTGCTGCTTGATCTGCAAATGGCTGTCACCACGACATTAACTACAAAGAAACCTACGATGCTGAAAACTTTAAAATACCTCCCTGCCCATACCTCTCAAGTGTACCATGCCTTGAGGAATGTCCCTTAGCCGCATCATAAAAAGTCATGTTCTTCAAAGTTCCAGCTCAAAAAAATTTGGCACCCATTCCATTCTAGATATAAGAATTAAAATTTAGCTAGCTTACCAGGGGCCTAAACAAGTGACCTCAGAGTACCCATGATCTTATGATGATTGGACTCCATCCCACCCGTGAAAACCTCAATCACCCCTTAAACAACCCCCCCCGGATTACCATGTCCCAACATGCCTCTCCTTCAACTTGCCCCTACACTACCTTGATAAACTCCAACCCTGCTGTGCCATCAATAGCACAGACTTAGGATTACCTGCTAACCCATTGTGCACCACTCCAGCAATCAAACATCTCCACAAGCAGAATCCATTACCTTCCAAAAACATTTCTGACAAGGCACTGACCGCTGCTCACTGTGCACTCCCTCGTCTGTGATCTCATTGTGCACCACTCCAAATGATCGGGACATCCATGAACAGCCTCCATCGCCTCCGATTTCCCTTCCTTCAGGTCGTCATCTAATGCCCATTCAATTTCTGGACCTCTGCAATCTGGAAAAGAAAACAGATTAAGCACCTTGCCTTTACCAGAATTGAAACAAAGATGAGTCTCAAACCCTATACCTTGTGTCTATATCCCCCCTTCAATGTCTAAATTAAGTTATCAGACAGATATAGAACCCCAAAGGTTTATGAAGGGCCTAAATAATGAGCTAAAATCTGTCTTTTTGCCTCCTCAAGACAGCACAGTCCAGTTGTGCAAAATAGCAGTAAAATACTTGCCTCTCAGTTCCACCAAAACTCCACTCAATACCTTCTCAATTCCACTGAAGTAAATGTCTAAGCAAAGCTATAAGTAACAGCAGGGCAATGACCCAATATAGGGGGAATGTCTAAGATATTACTCTTTATAAACCTAGAAAATTGACAGACAACCGGTGTGACTTCAGCATAAATCCCCACTATTGCTATTATAAACTTCTGTCATCCCAACGTTAGCACCCGGCTGTAATGATTTGCCAGTATTTTCCAAACAAGCACAATTTTAGAAAATGGATAAAATTAGAAGGCAACCAACATATGAGAAACCTGAAGGTTCAGCATATCCCTTGTAATGTACTGGTGCAAGCACCAGATAACCTTGGCCCCTAAAACTTATAAGCTGTCTGAAGGGGACCGTTTGACTTATTTAAAGTCATATCCACTAATGAAGCAGGTTCCCTACCTTGTAAGCAAGCTAGAAAATTCAAGTTATAAAAAACTAAAGATAATACCTCCTAGATTTTTTTTTTTACATTAGCCCAATCTGAGTCAGCTTCTGAACATTCTGGGAAAATCTTGACTGTCAGAAGATATGTCCCTACCGACTACCCACACAATTCATGTGCACAAAAGCAGCTGCTAACTCACAGGTAATTAGAGACAACCTTTCCCATCCCCTCAATGATCATGCATGACTGCTGGCCATCACTTGTGTGCTTCCCGGAAGCCCAGGAAAACTTCACAAACTGGGCACCCACAAAAACATACAGTTGCACGGGTCACCTCTCTCAGCTACCGAGCACCCTAATAGGAAGATGCCCACAACTATACTCCTCTACCTCTTACAGCGGAAAGCCCAACAGTGCCCATATTAAAACAAAATGCCCCAAACTGCAGCAACTTCAAATATTACTCCCACAGCCTTAGAACATTGTTAGAATTAAAGGTTTGACTCTAACATGAACACTCTGTAGAGCATGCATTCTCAAAACACCATCAATTTACTGAAATGTTATGCAGTTTTATTACCAGCGTATTAGAATGTCCTGAGCAC